>NW_009698287.1:25053-48626 GCF_000703405.1 Apaloderma vittatum
CAGTAACCACTTCTAACTTTAGACTGAAGAAAAATGTTTCATTTTTCTTTCATTCAGACTATGCATTACTTGTGGTTTTATTGCTGGAAATCTGATCCTCGTAATTTAACAGAGAAAATTCTCACTACAGTGATAGCAGCTGGTTAGTTCAGAAAGAAGCAACGTTTAAGACACAGTCATTTCAATGAGATGCTGTATCAGCTTTCCAAACTACATACTTCCTTAGTGCACTAATCACATATGATCAAATGTAATGTTTTGTCAGTTTTTAGACATTTTGCTATTAGAGTTACATCTTTTACTTCATCAAACTACGACTCTGCTGAAGGACAGATTGTACAAATAAACATCGGTTGGAATTTTTTAAAGAGCAATTGTTTACCCATTGAAATACAAAAACTGTTGCTCATGCTTGGAGATCAAATTATATGCTTAAGAGAAAGCAAGCTACATAATTCATTGACTCATGACTCATAAGAAACATCAAGCTGTATCTTTTGATGTGAAGAGTTGCAGAGTCTCTCGTCTTTATTAGATGGAGCAGTAGACGACAGGCTTTTCTTAAAAACAGTGTCACTATATATAGCAATCTCATAGCCATTAAACTGTGATCCCTCTGTGAAGGGGATGATCTGTAACATTCAGCTTAAGGAGTTTTAAGACAAGTATTACACTGATGTGAAACTGCACCTGAATTTTCAGAGATGATAGTCTTTTACCACACATTGTGTCCCATTTTAGGTCACTGGGAACTGGACATGGAGCCATGTAAAAGTGGGATAATTTAGTAGATTCTTTTTCCTACACACTATGAAGCCAGGCTTTCAAATAAAGAAGGCTGTTACAATGTATATGAAGGACATACAGTGAATGAGAGACAGAAAAGTGTTATCAACTCAGATCAAAGGTCATCTGGGCACAGACTCCCACCTCTTTGCTGCTCACAGGAGCAGACTTCAACAAAAGGAAGCCCACAGTAATATTTGCCCCCAGATTACCTCTGCCACACTGTGGTTTGTGTCTCAGGAACATGAAGTCAGATATCGTGTCTTTGTCCTTTCTAGCCTTTAGTGATCAATGCCACAGCACTACCTAATTGCCAGCAACACTTGGGATGTTGACTCCTATTTATGCCTTTCAGAAAGGCAAAGCTTGTGGGCACAGAGGAAGGACTGGGGTTTCGGTTGAGTCTGCTAATGGAAATGCATTGAGGATTTGCTCAGAGTATTTTTCCTACCCGTGCCTGTGGATAAACTGCTTAGTATTTTGCTGTTATATTTTTATATGTGTGGTTAAGTAGTGCTGGCAGTGTCACCAGAGGTTTTGTGAGAGAATAAATACAACTGAGTATGAATCACATATAAGATACATAAAAATGCCTGAGGAAAAACCTGACCAATTAAAATTCATTTCCTTGAAATAGTTTTACCTGGTCAGACACAATTGAATTTGCCAGTAGTGGTATATTTAATGAAGTGGCATTTCTAGTGCTGTTACCCCAGTCTAACACTGTAAGGGGATTCTCTGAAAATTCTCAAGTATTGGAATCCTATGACTCCAAAAAGATCTAAAATGAAAAAAAATCTGTTTTTCAAGCCTGTAGAAAAATAATTTGATCTCAAGAAAAGTAATCTCCAAACAAGTAACTATCTGTTTTTAAGGTAGTGTACTATTTTCTATAAAGGATGTGGGCATTCAGTTTAAGAATCTTGGTTTCTGTGATTTATAAATATGATCTGACCTCTTAGCTGACCTTGTTTTGAGAAGAAAGTTTGACTAGAGACCTGAATTATTCTGTGATCCTGTGATTCTGCATTTCTGTAGAAGCAGAAGAGTGTGTTGACCTCTTGAGAGATAGTTTTGACTGAACAAAAGCACAAGACTCCATATAATTATGGTGTTATCAAACATAGAAGATATAGTCAGATATCTGAAATATTCAGAAGGGACTTCTTACTTCTGTTTTTTAAATTTCTGTCTGTATTTGGGAATAAACCATCATCAAGTTTTGAGGTTTGTTTTTTTTTCTAGTTCATTCACCATAGCCACAGAAGAATATAGGAGGGCTGAGATTAATGTGATCAAACACAGATATTTTCTGCACAGTTGTCTATTGCCACGTTAGTCACCTGATATTACCTTAATACTAATACAGAAAAATGAGTGCTTTTCTGTACTAATGGTATAACCTAGTTTAGATATCTCATTTAAGGTAAGATGAATTGCTTGCTAGAAGGTCTGTCTTTCTCTCCTAACTAAAAAGAGCTAAGATAACCAGCTCAAAAGTAGCATCCCATCTTTGCTGACTCAGATATGTTATTACCCCAAAATAAGATGGACAAAATGAAGAATTAAAAAGGAGATGATGATTTAATTTTCATGCTGAGAACTGAGGGAATGAGGTTGTTGCTGTAGTGCAAAAGGACTGCAAAAGCTTTTTGTATGTTCCAAACAGAAGTTGGGAGCTGAGTCCCTATGTTCAAAATGTCATGCTGGTGTATTTTTTCCAAAACTGCATCCTTTTCTTATTCTGCTCTAGAAGACAGAGCATGTAGACCTCAGACCTGCAATATGGTCTATACAGATCTTCCTACTTATCAAGCAGAGCTGCATCACTGGAGCCTCAGTTGCTGCAGGACAATGTCTGTTTGCAAGGCCAGGGAGTGAACAAGTGAAGGGGAGAAAGGAACTACTCATTCAAAGAGAAACACAATGAAATAGAGGAAGAACAGATTTCATTTTCAGTGTCTTAATCAAAAAGAAAGCTCTCATTTTTTGTGCATACAATCCACAAGACATCTGCTGAAAGAAGCTCGCTCATGTTTTACTAGTTTTGTTGTTGTTATATGCGTTAGGAGTAATACAACTAGTTTTGTCCTGGAATACCTTCTTTTTCTTTCGCACATCTCTAACTTCCCAGCACGTATTTCCTTTCCTTACACAGCCCTTCTCACTCCCTCACCATGGCCACTTGTCCCAGGCTCTGATTTCCCTTTACTTCTGACTTCATGAGATTATTGAACCTTTATTTTCAAGCACTAGTCGTATCCAACAGGTACAGTGCTATCTCAGGTATGAGTTATGTCTGAAAACAATTAAAAAACATAGATTTGAATCAAGGAATGGAAGTACGTGAGATTGAAAGGAAAGTCTGCAAGGAAAGTCTGGTGTGAATCGAAATAGATCAACTCACATGAAGATCAGAAAGTAAAGGGTCTTATAACTTCTATAGAAACAATTGGAAATGGACCTGAAAAATCTATATGTGTATTTCCCTTCCTACCATCATTGTTCTTTTCATATTTTCTGTTAAGCACTTTTGCAAGTTCTCTGACAAAATGTTTTTGATTGACTTAGGGATACTGGAATCTATTAAAATACATGTTTTACAAGTATTAAGACTTCAGTCCTGGACACTACAGCATTCCCAGTGGTATGAGGGATCAGTTAGACTAGGTGCAATTGCAGGATTTGTGGCTGGTCACACAGTCACGAAATCATCTGTACTTCTTTCTATACTTCTAGGCAAGCCCACGAAGTTCAAGGAGTAATGGGCACAAGCTGGAACACAGGACATTGTGGAGTCTCCTTCTCTGGAGACATTCAAACCCCGTCTGGACATGTTCCTGTGTGACCTACTGTAGGTGATCCTGCTCTGGCAGGGGAGTTGAACTAGATGATATTTTGAGGTCCATTCCAACCCCTAACGTTCTGTGTGATTCTGTGATTCAGAGAGATGCTAGATGTACATCTGATAAATTCAGCAGAACAGAGATCTGTAAGTTTCTTTGTCTGCAAAATGTTTACGACAATTTTGCGACAGTCTAGAGGAAGTGACTAGACAACCTACAGAGAGGTAGCTGTATGTGTTATAGGATAAACACTACTAATAGTCTTTGAGATGAATTCCCTCACAAGGTTTAAAAAAATATCACTGTGAGTCTGGAGATAATGATTCTTCAGTGTAGATAAACCTGTTGAGCAATTCTTTTTTTTTTTTTTAGAATGTCTTTATTAAGCAATCTAATATTTGAATTACACCATTACCCATAAAATCTATAAGATTTCTTTTATTGACCTATTTTTTATTGACTTATTATGAAAACCCTGTAGGATAGGTTATATGTCCTGGAGTAGTACTGATCACTAACATGACAGAAATAGACACATAAAGCTCTGATAGCTGTAAAGACAAAGCAACGTATAAATCTAAGTGTTTATGAGTATATCAGCCAGCCTATTGTCAGAAAATCAGGTAGGCAGAAGTACATACCTGCTTATACTGTTGCAAAGTTTGAATACCCAGAAACGCTTCCTCATTCTCCAAAACATGTTTTTTTAAATAATCCTTCTATAATTCCTAGTTTTAATCTACTTTTATCTTTCTCTTTTAAAACATATTTTAACATTGGTTAAATCTTTTCTATATCTCTATAGACACCATTGTGGCAGTGGCTCATTTAAACAGAGTAGCGCTGAGTTCTGTGTCACCTTCTGAAATAGTGAAAGACACCCCAAAAATTTATTTATTCCTGGTTTAATTTTTCTGACTTTGAGGCAATTGTTTACAAAATTAGTTACTCTTGTAGAAGCAGCCTAGTCATCTGAGCGTTCAACTTCGGTCAACATCTGACTATTTGACTTGTTACAGCCTGACCTACCCCTAAATTTTGCTATCTCATTTACTTTCATAACCCACTTTGAGATTTTTTCATGGAAGCACTGCCAGATTGAAACAGCTCTCCAAACCCCATAGTGCTAGTGATGGCAAAGAGCTGTTATGGGCCTATGGATAAATAAAGAATCCTTCTCAATCCAGTGATTTCTCATTAGCTGCAGGCTGCCCTTCTGCTTGCTGACAGATAATTCAGCATGGAAACCATAAGCATGTGGGAACAACGATGTCTTAAAGAACTGGAGCAGATTTGAACATAGAGGTGTGTGGTGAGACATAAAATGGGGAAACATTGCTTGAAAGAAAAGTGAATTCCCTCAACAGTCCATCCCTTCCTGCAGTATTTCTTGTGTGTTTTATAGCCCATCACAGTAGCTATAGCTACTGACTTTATGTAGAGCTACACAATATGTGACATTACATTAGTCCTGTTTCTTCACCAATAATAACAATTTTTTCAGACAAAGATTTAAACTTTTTTATAAGAAAATTGTTATGAGTAAAGACCTCCTCTCTTGTCCTGTCTCACTGCCCTCACCCTTGCCTTTGGTGTGGTTAGAAGATATCTCATGAGTTTAGTTTTCATGCGTGATGTGGCCCTGTCTTTATTGCTGTTGAGGCTACAAGAAGAACTATGCACTTTAACCAGGGGGGAAAAGGGACAAGGCAAGTGCATTTTAGTTTTTGGGAGTATGAGCTACTTGGGGTACTGAAAAAAAATGCAGGACTTGGAAAATAATGGAACACAAAGCAAGATCAGAGAGGGGCAGTATCAGCAGATTGCAAAGGAAAACGATGAAATATCCGAGACTGCTTCATATTTGTTGGTGTTGTGGAGGAACATGTGCCATCTGTGCTAGGATGTGCATGAGAACCTTGTGACAGTGGCCATCTTGCATGGCCTGAGGCAAGGAGGGTGTGAAATATACCCAGATCATAGAACAGTGTTGGACAAGGATCAAAGATACTGCACATCCCAGGTGCTCCTCAAGGTTCAGATAAAGTGGGACTAGATAAAACAGTAACTTAAAGTAACAGATTAAAGCATGGCGGTTCTTGAAATAGAATTGTTATTCGCATGACTGTGTCCTCCCTGCTTCAGTAGGGAGACAGCAGGGAGCAAATAAAGATCTTTTGTATCTTGCCAATTTACAAGTACAACTTGCATGGGCAATCAAAAGCAAAAAAAGAAGAAAAAAAGGAAGATAATATTATTAGCAATCTCCAATTATTCCCAAATGCATGCTTTTGGCAGTGCAAGCAGTTGGAACTTCTAGCAACATAAACCAATATATTACTGAAAATCATGCCTAAGCATTCAAAAAAATACATGGATAATTTAAAATTATCCTTGCAAGCTATCCAGTAACTAGTTATTTGGACTGCAGGGTTTTTATGAATAAAATTGTAAAGCAAACCTACAATGTAAATATCCAATGGAAAATGTCCTAGCTTTCCAGGTGTAGAGTCCAAAACAAATTATTTGCATGCTGTGTCTGAATTCTGAGGTGGACAGAGCTAACTTGCTGCTAGACCAGAGGGTGAAGCTTTGAATTGGCTCATAAAACAAGACCAGCCTGCCCACCCTTCCCTATTTGCAGAGCTTCAGATTTTTCTTGGCACAGGAATCCTTTTGTTTCCCGGCGTAACCTTGAAAATATTTTCAAGCAGTTTAAACTGTGCTTGCATATTGCTGGGGACACATCTACTTGGGACATGTTCAGACAGACCTCTGCTCTGAGAGGCAGTGAGGGAAACCTGCCTTGGTGTCTCTCTGCATCAATGTCAGTTAGAGGTAGTAGATACTGAGCAAAGATCCCCTTGATTCTGGTAATTCACCTTCTAAAACACAACTGAAATATACCTGGCTGGGAATGTGGACAGAGACTGCCCTGGACAATCCACATCGATGTTTGGATATGCTCTCTGTAGGCTGCTCTTTCTTTACAGATTGGTGGGACAGCTTTCCATGACCCTCTCTGGTCAGGTCAGAGAGCACTAATTCAAGGTCTTTAGTAGTGTCAGTCAGCAACTTTCTTTGATCCTTTAACTTCAAGAAAGACACATCAGCGAAGATCAGTCTCTAACGGAATAGGCTTGGCAATATTCGCTCTTATTTACGTTCTATTTACTTTACACTTCATGCTGGGGACACCCCACAAACTCCCATCACCATCTGAAACAGAGAAAATTAACCCCGTAGTCACCCTGCTCACTCTAAATTGTTATTAGGAAAGCCACATTAATACTCGTTTCAATTCATTATTTCTGAGAAGATTTTCGCAGAACATTTTAACAATTTTTCTCACCAAAAATCTTGTATTTGATAAATCTCTAAAAGTAACTTTCTTAATTTATTTTCACTATTGGCCTCATTTGGGATATCTGTAAGACGCATCCATTCTGCAATGCATGAAAGACCAAATTTTTGTCAGAAGAAGCAGAAAAGAGAGAGGTGTCTATCAAATGCCCAAAAGTGTTATGAGCCTGTGACCCCTGATACATGGGAGGGAATGAACAAAAGAGGAGAGAAGAAATGTAAGAAATTGCTTCAAGACAGCATATAGCTGCTGTGCCAGAAAAAGCAGATGGCAAAAATGATCATGTAGAAGAAAAAAAAAACCCACAAAGATTTGTGTCCCAGAAGTCAATATGCAATATGAATAACAGCACACAGCTCCTTTGCTATTCTCAGCTTAGTTTCAGGTGTAACATAACAAGAAAGTTCTTTTCATTCAGAGGAAAAATAAAAAGCCATGGGTGTAGTACAGATGTGCCAGTCAATAGGAGCTGTTGGAATGTACCAATTTAAATGTTTTGAGACATTTTTGTTGCTGGTTAATATTTTGCTTTGTTTCACAGAATACCCATACATTCTTCTTGTAAGAACATTTCTGTAACGAAACCATACCATATCTTCTCAATCACTTTAAATTCCCCCCAACTCCACAGAACAGGACAGTCATACAGTGCTAATGCTGTCCTCAATACGCTCATACTGCGATGTGATTTTGTAACTGCATTTGTACCTAACTGCTCAGAATTAACAGGATTGCCTTCCGTGTCTAGTATTTTTCTTCCTCTCTTATTTCACAGGCAGTGACAAACCAGCAGCAGCAACTGGGACACTGGAAATGCTGAGATTGATCCCTCTTGCAGTGCATATTCTGAATGCCTTCAGTCTACCAAACTGAGTTTTGAAAGCAGGCTGTACCTGCTTCAAGATTGCAGGCTTTCTTCATATAGCAGTACTAGAGCCTCTTTTTACAGTTTTGTGGGGAAAGGTAGCTCGGCGGATGTTGATGTCCGCTGGTGGCGTTGTAACTGTACACCCACCCTGTTTGTGTTCCTTCCACTGCAGACACATCACTGCCCTCTGACCACCTACATTAATTTCTGTGAGACTTCCTTGATGATGAAGGCTCAAAGAAGCAAAGGCAAATCTGAGAACTAAGTAACAGTACTGGAATATGGGAAGCCTGTTAAATAATTCTATTCAGAAGAGGATGAAAAGGGTACTGTTTTGCGGGGTTCAGTTAATGGCTTTACATAAGAGAGGAAGTAGTATGTGCACCTTAAAAATTAACTAGAATAACTCTTACTTTTACGGATCCCACAGATAAAACTCTTCTGCTTCAAATTACTTCTGATTTTAGTATGGTGCTGCTTTAGGGATGCAGCAAGCTTATCATACAATACAAAAAATATAGCCTTCCCTGTCTGAAGTCAGTAAGTCATCCCAGTTTTGCATCATAATTCACATTTAACTGTTATTTCCTCAGTCTGAAATGACCATTCTGCCATACACAGATGGCCAGTGAATGCCCTCAGCACCCATCACTTTGTATTTACTGCCTATCATCTTAAGACTCTAATTTTTCTCTTCTATCATGGTATACAAATTCCTGACAACTAAATACGTTTTCTCTTCACCAGATACAAATGATGTCAGCAGCCTCAAGTCTGTTATGGAGGGCGAAGCTGGCCCTGAAGTGGAGAGACTGAATTATTGACTGAAATAAGAACAAAACACCCTCAAATTCTCATAATCTCTTGGAAGCCACAACAGTATCTCAGTTCACAGCAAAAATGGTCTCCAGTGGCAGGAAGTAAAACAGTGGGGTAGGAGCAGTGATGCCTGTCCTCCACACAGCGCATCTTCACACAGTGATTCACTGTGAGGTCAGTCTGTATGGGAAAACTGCAATACTAGTACCTATATGACGGTATATCTGCTATCCATATTACTTCTTAATTCATACAGAGGGAAAAGCACGAGTAGGGACTTTCACTTCCTTTCTCCTTTTCTGGGGTGAACTGTGCTTCCGGGTGCGGTAAATTAAATACGACTGGGACTGCTCTCTGTAGACATCTTAAAACGAGCAGCTTGTGTCTACACTAACCTGCTCTCCTGGTCCCTCAAAGAGGGTGCCTGTCTGTCCTGAGTCCCTAATAATGCCCAAGCTGTGTCTGAAACCTGAGGATTTCAATCAAGACAGGATCATTGGTCTGCAACAAAATCATGTCAGTGTCAGTGATAACAATTTAGCCAGCAGTATCGCAGTGCTTGGGAACACTCATTTTAATTATTTAACTTGTTAGTGTAGATGTGTTCACTGAGATTGAGGGTTATGACAGTGATTATTCCATACATATGGGTTGTGTTGTCTGCCTGCTCCCTCTTGTAAGAAGTCTTTTTCATGAGTTTGTTGCAGTTTGACCTTATTATATATTAAGACTCTGTGAAGTTGCAGATATTCATTGGTAGAGAATTATGTTTCTCTTTAAGTGTTTTATGTTGTATTTATTTCATTGCTTCTATAAAAAAGCTAAGTAGAGAGTGTTGGAGGGTATGATTTTTTAATTAAACTTCTAGTATATTAAATTTTATTATTTAATTATGGCTTTTATTTCTATAGGCAGATCTAAGTGGAAATGTCATCAGCTTGCATGTTAATTTACAGGTCAAATTAATACCAAATTCACCTATGTCATGCCAGAGTTTGTCCAGTGTATATATATGTCTTTATTTAGTTACACCTTTGTGCTGGGGAACTTAGAAAGCTGAAGACCTGTCTATGTGATCACCAATTATTTGTTTATTAATTTCACCAATTACTCTCATTTTTCTGAACTGCAATTCTTCCCACCTCTAATGAGCTGTGACCTCCTTTGCACCAATAGAGATGGTATTGACAGAGTTGTTGGTGTTCCACAATACAAGATGATTTGACTTGGTTTCCTGTTGTGTCTTCTTCCTCTTGTGTTTGCTTGCATGTGGTCCATGCAGTGACAGAGCAGGAACAGCACTGGAAGACAGGCCCAGTGGCATGAGAAGGGCAGGAATACACACTGTTCTGAGCCAGTGATAACATTGTTGTCATCTGACAATTGCTCAGTGACTTGTATGAAGTAAGTTTGGTAGTCTCAATTGCTATTGTACCTGGCACTAGCTGGCATTGCTGGGAGTCCCTTTTGGATGCCCAGACACCGAACTCAGGCTACTGGATTTGATCACACTCACTGAGCAGGTCAAGGTTGCACTTACGTACTTTCCCTGGACAAAACTAGGCTCTTTTGTTGAAAAGCTCATCTATTTCACACTGTCATTGACTCTTTAAAAAAAAAAAAAAGTCAGATATTTAGTGGTAGAAATTTATAGATAATGTAAAACATCTGGCCCTTGATGCCTATCTCTGTCTTGCCTCCCACTTGGTTGTCAAGAGCAGTTTGATCCAATTTTTCTAAAGAACTATTAGAGTTCCACTAGAATCTGTTTAACTAATATTTAGTTCCATGAATTTTATTTGGTTGCAGAGCAACAGGGACATTTATTTCCCTGCTCATATTTTAAATGTCTTTTCCTGTCTATTGATTCTTCTGGCATTGGTTACTGATCATATAACTCCAAAATCGTGTAATCCAAGCTGTTCATATTATTTGGCTCGAACTTTATTTTGAAAATCTGTAGTCATCTAAGTTAAATAAACATAATTCTAGAAAATATACTCTAAGGACAGGGAGGTTGGTAGAATAGATCTTTTCCATCTCTGCATATGACTTTCTGATTAAAGAAGGTAATAGTAAAAGATGGATGACTGCCTAATTGGATATTAGTAGGAAAAGAGTGGCACATTATAGGATACTGCTAGAGGATGACTCTGAGGGTTACAAAGTGAACTATTTAGGACAAATGAGCCTGTCACATTAGATAAAGTAAAAGAGACAGTCGGGATTCCAAGAGCTTTTCTGACTTGCAATTAAGAAAATGTCTCCACAGGAGTCTGCGTTAAGTATATCAGAGATAACAGATGCAATATGTTGAGAGCATCTAGCAACCTGTATGGTGGAAGCTGCCTTTCAAAGGTGGCCAGAAAATGGGAGGAACTGAGCTTGTCTTACCCCTTTGAGGTTTCTTCTTCATGATACACACTTGAAGAAGTTGTTGGTTAGTTATGACTATTTTTAATATAAGGATGCAATTTTCCTCTGGGAATGTCTGTTTTTACGCTGAGAAGTAAGACCTTGTTTGTGGTTAGAAAAGAATTATCAGTACTAAAGAAAGGAAAATATGGTGAGAACTGAGGAACTGAGTAATTGAGATGTGAAGGGATTTCTAGTGAAGTATTGTTGTCTCTTTGAGTTAATTTGTTTTCACTTAATACTTAAATTATGGAATCGTCAGAAAGACAATGCTTTTGAAACCAACATTTTACTTCCCCCCCCCCCAATGTGACGTCTTTGATTGTTTTTTTAAAATAGTATGGATTGGTTGACTTAATGAAATTAAAAAATCGAGGACAACTTTTATGTTTTCACAATTTTTAAGCCCTGAGTCAGAAAACCACTTTTTATGGAATTTATAGGGTCCTGTTTATTTCAGTGAGGCTGACCCACAACCTTTAATAAACACATTCTCCAGACACAGAACCAACAAAGAAATAGGTTTTTTTGAACCCTTCTAAAATCCTCTCCCATGGTTAAATACCTGGAAAATCTGTAGACTCGACTTCTTAAGCTCATTATCAAAACAAGGTTGCCCATTTCCTTCGAATGCTGTTGACACTTCAGACAGGACATTCTAGAGGACTGATCTTGAGGCTAGCATCCTAACCAGTTCCCAAATGGAGTCATCCAGGTGTTGACCATACCCTCATTTATTGTAAGACAGATCTCCAAAACACTACTATCACCCTGTAAAGGTCGGAGTCAATACTCAGAGTGTTACACTAGCACAATCTGAAGACTATTTGAAACTCAGTGTGTTTATAGACACTCCAGACTGCATCTAGGGACTATTTACTCTGGAAATCTGTAAATATTTACTTCTGCTGCACTATTAGCTGCGCTAAAAACTATGACCCCTCTTGATCGCTCTAGTCTCACAGGTGATCCTGGTGGTTCCCATATATTTAGAAAATGCAAAGAACTTATGAGCCCAATTCCACAAAAGTGCAGAACGAAGTACCACTTGAAAAGTAGATCACTTGAAATTGCTCTCTGTTACGTTAAAATAGTCTGATGCTGTAATATTTCTAGTACCCAAATGTAAGAATCAATTTATAGATGTGTAGGAAGAATAAAATACCTCCTTAGCGGAAGATTTTAGTGAGAAATGTTTGCAAAAAAAAGAGACTAAGATATATGACTGAGTTTTTTGGTGTAACATGTATCATGTTGAGAAGTAAGGGGACATAACTCACTGTTGATTGGTGAAATGGAAATGTAATCATATGAGAGGCGGTAAGTATAGAAATTCTTCTAGCTGGGAATAAGTGTGGTTTTAATTCCACATATATTATTGTATGGTTGATATATGTCTGAAATGAAACTTTGTACTCTTGAGGTGATGGTACAGTAACCTGTCCCGGTGTCTTGTGCTTCTACTGTGAAAGTTGTAACAACATCCATGATAGCTGAAAGTAATATTTTTAATTTTAACTGCTTGGTCAGCATTGCTAAAACACCTGATCCTCAAGGCAGATTGAAAATGAAATATTGCACTTTCAATTTCCTCCCCTTGAAGTGATTTTAACTTTTTTTTTCTCCATAAATGCAAATGTTTCAATTTTTTATTTTTATTTATAACATTAAACATTTTTTTTCCTTTTGCATTACTGGAAAATGTAACTCTAAAAAATGGGGAACATTTTTTGCCTTATAAGCTTTAAGAATGGTAGAAATGTGATGTAAAATTCTAACAATATGTGTAGTGAGTGATGTCAGAGTATTTATGGTTTTATATTAGGCAAATAATATAATCCTGTTGGATCTCATTATACTAAGATATGTAGCACTGAAGTGAACAATGCAAAATTTCTAAGCTATTAATTGAAGAAAAAGGTGAAGAAAAGGAATCCTGTAAGAAATAAAAATTGGCATCCATTTCTGTGTAGAAAAAATCATTCAGCTGATCATTCCGCTTATATCACAAGTCAGCATAGGCAAAACATTAGGCCCTGTGGAATATTCCCTGCTAGTGTCTCACATAACTTCCCGACAAGTATGCATGGAAAAGAGAAACTGGAGAGAACTTTTTTTTTTTTTCCAGTTTATCTATCTGATTTAGGATCTACTGTGTTCAGCTGTTCCCTGAAGGGTGTATTTTGAATTCTTAGTAACATTAGGTGAATAGATCTCTAGGGTGTAAACCATATCTGAAAAAAAATCCTTGTCAGCATCCATTTTACTGTTTGAGTGATTTTTACATAGCATACATTATTTCCTATGCACGTGTACTATTACACTGTGGGGCATTATTTCTGTGCAAGTTATTGCATTTTGTATATGCGCCTTGGGACAGGTTAGGGCACTTTTTCTAAAATGGTCGATACATAAATGAGGCTGCTCAACCATTACTGGTGAAATACTGAGGTAGGTGTTACATAAGGAGATTATTATCACTAGTGTGGACAATGCTGATTTGCACTCTTGAGTATTAAATATTCTTAATTCTGGCAGTTGATTTGACCTGTTAATTAGTTAACAAACTGGGAGGTCAGGTACTTGCTGTCTGGGTAAACTAATGATTGAATTTACTGCGAGGGTAACAGAGCACTGGAGCAGGCTGCCCAGAGAGGTCAGGGAGTCTCCTTCTCTGGAGACTTTCTATCCTAGACGATCCTGTGATCTTCAGAGGTCCCTTCCATCTCTTAACGTTCTGTGATCCTCTGTTTCTGTAAATACATCGTAAGTTTACTGGAAGTTTTTAATCAATCTGAAAGGTTGCAAGGTAGAGTTTTTAGGGCTAGGAACTGGTATTTCTGATTTGCTGCTCTTTACAAATACCAGAAAGAAAAAGTATTAGAATTGAACTGAAGTTTGTTTGGAAAACAAATACCTACATTAAATAAAGTGTTTCTTCTTCCCCTGAGGTCATCTGTATGTGTTCTCTTCACATTCATTTACATGTTGAGTCACTTTGTTTTCGCTTACATTTTAGTTTTGACGCGACTTAATGTACTAACAATTAGATATTTTTTAATATGTTGTTCTATATATCATAGAATCATAGAATGGCCTAAGCTGGAAGGGACCTTAGAGATCATTTTAATCCAGCCTCCCTGCCACCAGGGAAGCCACCTCTCGACTAGAACAGGCAACACATGGGGACAGAATGGGAATCAAACCCGCGACCTTAGCGTTGTTAGCGCCATGCTCAACAGTATCATGTGTTACAATCAAGATGCACAGATCTGTCTCTTGACATTTAATTTATGAATATGGTTCATTTTCATAATGTTTAAGTAAAAAAATTAGCATAAATTTAACACATAAATGTTCCTCAAAAAGGAATCAGGATAATTACATGTATGCACAGGTCCACAGCATAAGTCAGTTGTTGTTTAATGTCTGGCTTGTTAAAATTTAAATCTCATGTTGTCGTGAAACTCTCCTGTCTATTTCCTTATAACTTCCATAACGATTTAGTCATTAAAGGATTAAAATTTATAGTACTTTATTTCATTTGTTTATAAGCTGATAAGTAAAACCACATTAACCGTGGTTTAAAACATTCTTTGTGTACCTAATGTGTGGCTTTGACTCAACAAAGTACTTAGGCAAGTGTTTAAGCCTGTAACGAAGCACTTTGGGCCAAAATTTCATTCCAAATATTCATTAAAGACAAAGACATAACTCTCTCTGATTTCAAGGAGCCAGCATTTTAATTTGTGGAAAACTGTAGTTGTGTATTTGATTTACATATAGATTAAAATAGTCCATTTGTGTCCAGATCCATAAGCTGCACTGCATGTGTAGAGTTCCAGTCATGAACTCTGAGCAAACCAAACCATCCTCTGAAGCAGTGAGATATATCTTGTCAGCTTGAGAAGCTTGTAATACCACAGTGGAGGCATCCAACGTATAGCCACTGTCTGATCTAAAGGTAATCTTTAAAGATGCATGGTGCTGTTTAGGAGTGATACATTGCAAGGAGGCATGGAAGCAAACACATATACTCTTACTTTGACCAAACAACTTGGCACACAGTTGGTTATGCAGAGAAACAGGTAATCATGCTTGAAGAGGTGACCTGTGCAGCACATTTCAGGGCAGGAAAAAATTTACAAACTATGACTTGACACTGACTATAATTTGCCAGGTGACATCAGGTATGTCCTTACTATGGAGGAGTTGTTTAAATATGTCAAAGTAAGGGAGCAATCCAGAGCAACTCATCAGACCTTCTAACACCTGAGAGGTTTCCTTGGGAGCATGGTGGTTGGGAAGGGGCCAGACAATTTTTTCTGGTGACTCAGTGGTTGTTTTTTTCATATGCGAAAGACCTCCTTCAACAACTTAGCAAAGAGTGTATGACATTAAGTGGCATTTCAAGAAAGTGTTAGCTTATTCTCCTTTTTTAATTTCCTGCCACATAACAAACAAAACAAACGCCTCCCTAGTCTATGTCCCTGGATCTCACAAATCTGTAGGAAGTGACAAATGGTTAGGTGCCAGTCCTAAAAAAATGCTATTCCAGGCAGTTCTGAAAACTCAAATCAATGTAAAAGTCCTTCTGAGCAGTAAGCAAGCATATTAAAATAGGGTAATTTTCAAAGGTGTCCGTATAATTTGAACAGTTGATGACCTGTATTTGAGAGATATTTGGACACTATAAAATCTCGAGTGAGTTTTACAAAGCCCCATTCTGACTTGCACAATTTTTAATGTGTGACATAACCCAAACTTAAAGCATTGACAGATAAAATACGCAGAGTAGTATTGAACTGTTAGCGCATGTAATGCAGTAGGTGAAGTATGGGATGTGGAACTCAATGAAGCTTGTTCACCAGACAAGTGTATAACACATGTAGTTATGCAAGACACCAAATTAGGAAGCAAGCCAGCATTTGGAAGCTAGTTAACATGTTTATTTGAGTTTCTTTCAACCTCAAAATTGACAGCAATTGCATTAAGATAGGGGGTTTCTGAAGCATAATGAAAGTCCCACTATCCAACAATTCAGTGGGTAGAAGGCGTTAGCCACTCACAACCTAACCTAAAACCAACCTTCAGCTACTGTAATTGAATAGGGATAAAGAACTCTAGAACATCTGGCAGAGTACCAAAACTGTAAATGTGAAATTGTTTCATTCTGGGGTAGTGTATATCATGCTGACTCACCTGAATTTTGTTGTGGTTTGTCAATAATACAAAGCTGGGTTTGAACCTTATAGTAGTGAACAGGAAAAAACAGTACCATAGCAAGCAGATATTTGTCTGATAAAAAGTTGCTCTGTTGGTCTAAATTCATTTAAATATAAAAAAAGTTTAACTCCATGGAAGGATACGTAGATCATGTCTTGTGGACCCTCCTGAATCTGATATAAAACTGACTCCATGTTACATTCTCCTTGATTAATTTGACAGAAAAGTGATCTTGTCCTCATGTTTTTTTCAGACTAGAAAGCGTTACTAGGTGCTCTGCCAGGACACAAAACACAGTCAAAGGCACGAAAAGGTATCTTCTGATTTATCTGCTGAAGGAACTTCTATCTGTTGATTAACCCTATCTATCTACTGTGTTTCTACACGGAAGCTGGTTGTGCAAGTTTGCTGTCTACAGCTGGCCCTTATATGACGATGATGAAAACTAGAACTGAAACATATGTATTATTAAAGTAAAACTTCATTGTCTGAAAAGTACAAGCATGTGATACACACTAAAAATTGTTTTCAGAAGTGATGTTAGAAATAATAAAGCAAACGATGCATTCATACATTAAAAAGCATCAGCCAAATTAATTTCTCTACCTCTTTTGCAATTACGTATATCTTTAGAGGAAAGAAAGTTTACCAGACTAAAGTTATTATATGGTAGAGAAGAAATTTTTTAGTTTCATTGTCATTCTAAATATTATAAATCTCATAGCACTGATCTTTCTTCACCCTTTACAACAGTGAGCAATCATCAAGAGAAATCTCTGAAAGATAAATCACATGTAAAAAGACTAACGTTTATTCTTGTCACATCTCTGAAATGAATGGAATTTCTGCCTTTGCTCTTTGATGTAAATAATGAATTCTTAGGCTGGCTAAAGTTCATAGTTGTTTTTCATACTAAATGATAGAAAGGTTTCATGAATGTTTCCTCTTTATCATTTGGTTATATACTTCCTTTCCATTCCCTTGTTTCTTTCATAGTTTAGTTTAGCCTTTTTCCCCTGTTCCCTCAAGAGCCTTGCTCTACAGGCAAATTCAAATTTCTTTTTATACTCTTTGAACCTTTCCCATACTTACATTGTTATAGTTCTAATGTCATTTTAAAATTTATTTTATACAATTTTCATTTATGTTCTGCTTCCAGCATGTCCTTTTTTTGCCATAAATAACATCATGGCTATTTAACCACAGCAATATAATTGTTAGCTTGCATTTAGTCCTTGTATTGAATAAAATAAAATCGAGTATGGTAGCAAGTTTTGTTTTAAGTCAGCTTTTTGATGTTGATGTTAAAAGCAAACCTCTTTTTTTAAGGGATTTGGTGATCAGTGACAACTGTTCATCAGTGTAAGATTTCTAGGAAGCTGTTGACTGCTATGAGAATCTGAATGTTGTATCTGAGATGGTGTTCACCTGCAGCTCTGGCATCACCACTAATACATAGAGAAGTGGAAAGAAAAAAACAGTGAAGGAAAATCAATCTGTCAAGACTGCACCCTGTGTAGTCTGCTCATCACTGCTCTCAGGGAGAAGGAGTGCCATTCCTTTGCAGATGGGGAACAGCCCAACAAAGAAAGGAAGTGTCTGTGGTTGAACAAAAAGTCTGTGAGGAAATTGCGAGAACTGAGCTGCGTCAAAGCAGTGCTGAAGGACAAAGTCAGCAAAAGTTGACTTTTAAGTATAGGGAGTAGGTTGTTCATGAGCTGTCTGGTGTTTGTATAGCATAAAGGTAGTAAATAGCAGTTTGCAGTAAAACACTAAATCGTGGTTTAAATTAGTGAAACTAACTTTTTATATTAGTGTCTCAGCAAACGGTTTTCTACTTGTTACAGATTGCTCATTCTGTCCTTTCTCTTCATTTCAGCTGGTAACAAACATTCACCTTACTATTACTCAAGGGCTGACAGAGATCCATTAGTATGTATGAGAAGGAGAAGTAAATGCAGTGAAACGTGGGCGCAAATATTTCTTCATCCTACATTTTTAATATTCGACATTAGAAGAAAGATGACTTATGCATTCAAGCTGGTCACAGTTTTGTCTCCAGGGTGAACTTTCCAGCTGTCCTCGGCATAGATTGCTAACCTCTTCATTAGCCTTTGATCATAAACCTGGCCAGTTTGCCTTGAGATATCTTTCTGGATCTGATAGCCACAGTTTCAATTTCTGATGAACAGCTGGAGGAGGAAGCTGAAGTGGCTGAGCTGCAAGTAACAAGACTTTACTGTGCTATACAGACTATTTAATATCCGGATAGCAGACTTGCAAATTTGTCTCTCAGCATTGCTTTTGAATATTTTTTCAAACAGATAGCACTAGTGACACCTTAATGTCTTTATCAGTCTTGGCTCAGTAAGGGGAAAGTCAAACTATAACATTATGTCCTCTGCTTATTTTTCTGCCAGGATCAAACTGAAACAGGAGGCATTACTTGGCTTTAAAAATATACTAGAATTTTTACTAAAATGGTTCAATACTGTCATTGAGTTTGCTCTGACCATAGCTGAAATATTTGCATTCCGGAAGAATCATGTGTACACTGAAGCAGAAGATGAAGCTTCTGGCATCTAAGAATGACTGAGAACCTTCAGGCAGAAATCAAACTGTTATTAGCTTTTTAAGTACTTGTTGCTGCATTGACTTATATGTGATCTTTGCCACAGTCCCATATACAAAGCATGTTTCCTTCTGAAATACTGGTGCCAGAGAGTTTCAGTGTTTGCATCTCTTCAGTGATGACAGCACTCAGTTCTGAGGTCATGCCTGGGCAGCAATTGCCTACTGGGAGTTGTTTCTGAGCTGAAACATTTCACTTAAGAAAAGTAGAAATGATTGACAATAGGAAAAAGAAAAAAGCCAAACAACCCTAGCAGTAATAATGGACGTACTGCTTGAAAAAAACCTGTTGAAGAACCAGATGGGAATTGGTTGGCTGTAAACTCTGTATTTCCAAGCTCATAAGTTAATGAAGTGTTAAAGCAAGAAAATAAAACCAAGAAGGCTTAGTTGTGTTTTTTTTGTTTGTTTGTTTTAGGCTTTTTTTTCTTCCTCTTGGTCCTGGTCCCTGTGCATGGAGCAAATGTAGATCTTCGTAGTCAGGTGCAGAAAATTAGGGAGGATCAAGGCAGCATTGTTGAAAATAGTTTCTCCAAATGCTGCAGACTGCAAATGTCCGTTGAAACAGGGTGGATGACAGATGCTATATGTTTCCATTTTTGCCATCAGTGTGAGTTTTACCAACATGTAGTCCAAATAAAGTTATTTAAAATAACTTGCTGCCACTTTTAATGACAGGGCTACTTTTTAACATCTTTGCCATCTACACTTCAGGCTACACTATGAGTTTGAAGACTATTTCCCTCCTTCTTGAACTGTCTCACCACAGACTGACACTTCAATAGATGTACTTTGCCAAATAGACTACGATAAAGAGTTATGGCAATAGAAATTGATGGCGAGTAAGCAAGTGCTGAAAGATATGGAAGGTTCAGCTAGGGAATTTGAGAAGAAAGATAATCACACAAGCTTGGGTGAAGACATATTTGAAACGTAAAAGATTTTTTCTGCAGCTAGAGGGAGAGATGATAGATGGGCCAAAAATCACTATGGCGCACCCACATAGGTGGGGGACCTGATAGCCTTGGTCTTGCCTCTGTGTGTGTGTAATTTTACTAATTTTGACTTGAAGACAGTTTATAGAACCTTGTACGGTGCTACGTTTTAGATTTCTGACTGAAAGGGTGGTGATAACACCCCTGCATTTTATCTACTGCAGAGCAGTGCTTACACATCACCAAGGCCTGCTCTCACAGTGAGTGGACTGGCATGAACAAGAGGCTGGGAGGGCACACAGCTGGGACTCCTGACCCCAGCTGACCAAGGAGATATTCCAGACCATGCGTTGGCATGCTCCTCAGCAATGAAATCTAAGCAAAGATGGAATAAGAGGGATGTTCAGAATTACAACATTTTTCTACCCCAGAAACTGTTCCATATGATGGAGCTCTGCTTTCCTGGAAATGGCTGAACATCTGCCTGCCAGGAAGAAATAAATTCCTTGTTTTCTTTGCTTGCATGTGCTGCACTTGCTTTACCTATGAAAAACTGAATCTTTACTTTAACCCATGGGTTTTCTCATTTTTACGCTTCCAGTTCTCTCTCCTATCCCATTGCAGGGAGTAAGCAAGCAGAAGTGTAGGGCTGAACTGCCAGCTGGGGTTAAACCACACGAGGAATGAATAGAAATGAGAGCTGCCTACATCTGCATAATATTTTTTTGTGTGGCAAAACACTGAGTAGTCCTTTTTGAAAAAAAGAAGCTAACAATGGTGTTCCATGCCTTTTTGCTCAGTATTCCCATTTTTTAAACACTTTGTCCGGAAAATAAGAACAAGGCTTAAGCTCATTTGAACTTGCATCTCTGTTTTGTGCAAAACCACAGGCTTTAAGACACTTTGGAAGGTTCAAGTTGTTTTCTCCCCCTCCTTGAATTCGAACAGAGAGGAAAGCTGGAGAACTGTATCAGCCTGATAAAAGGGCATCCCACCTTCTCTTCTGTGAGGGTAAATCACTTTCTCCTCTCCTTCTCCAGCACCTTGAGCTCCAATCTCCATCCCTTCCTCATCTTGTCCAACCATTTGCTTTCTAGTTAGATGCTTCACAGTTTGCAGATGTTTTTGGCCTTTCTTGAGGGGCCTGAGCAGAGTGAGTGACATTCTCTGTTTGAACCTAAACCTCAAGAACCACTGCAGAATTTCTGAGAACTAAGTATATAGTTTTAGATGTCAATGTCATTTTATAGAAATGTCTGAAAGCTGCCAATGGGCCATGATTTATCCTGTCTAAAAAGTTACTCTGGCACAATAATGTCTGTGGTCATTGTGTAACTGCAGATAAAAGGAAAAAGTGAAGTCTCTGAATTATTTATAATTTAAAAAATAATCCTCCTAATACTCCCAATAATCCTTTTGGTTTTTCTGAAAGCCAAATGAGAAATATTATTAATCATTCACTTGTAAACTATTGCTTAATAAATAGAAAGTGAAATAAAAATCAATTTGTTTCAAATTCTTGGGAATTAACTCAAACTTGGGACTTCAAAATACTGCATGAAAATAATTTTCATTTTTCAGCCAGCTGTTGTAATCCTAAGCAATCGAAATCTTTGCTAAGAACTAACTTAGATAGAAAGTAGTTAATTTTAGTCAATAGCTTCTGTTGACCTGAAAGCCAGTTATGGCCTGATTTTCAGAAGTACTAGCAGCTGTAGGCATTCAGATATTCTGAATGCTGGGCCATGTTTTTTGCATCTAATATTTATATCCATGTTAACAAATGTTAATCTTCATGATTGTGTCTCTTTTTTTGCCTTCTCCTCAAAAAAAAAAAAGAATAATAACCATTTTAAAAATATTTGGAGATTCTTTGATAGAAGGCATTATACGAATGCAAATTATAACACTTTTAACATGCTGGCTTTTAGTTTATTCTTTTCTATGTGGGAATTATCAAATCTGATTTTACTTTAGAAAGTAGTAATTTTATTAATGCAAAAAAAAGGAGCTAAATGGAAGGAATGTTCAAGATCTAATGCAGTTCTATCACAGCAAAGACATTTTCACACTGAGGAAGCCCATTCTAAAATACTACATTAAATCTCTGTATGTATTTTTTTATTTTATTCTGAGGATCTGTAAATTGCTATTGGAGCTTCACAATATACTCTCACTTGGTGTCAGGACTGTATTTTTGCTGAGTATTTACGCTGAGTGTGAGGCAAACTCTGGTGACTGTCACTGAGCTCACTGTTCATCAACTTTAAATACAAAAACTGACTAATATTTGTGAATCTTTCATTATATCCTCCTCAGTCACCTTTCAGAATGGGCAAGTGGACAAGGTGCCAGGGAGCTCAGGTCCTTGTGCTCTGTGAAGAATATGAAAGATGAGTTTACAGAACTAGTTAGTTGTTGACCTACCTCTAAAACTGGCACCGACCACGTGAGCAATTCTGTTGGCCTGTTTCAGCTCAAACAAAGGAGAGAAGATCATTTAGGATTCAATTTGTCTTCAGGTGAAAACACAAAGACTCATCATATTTATAGTGCTCATGATAGTAAGCCATGCAAACAAATATCCTGTGCATTAATTTGGATAAAATGGTGGGTTCAGAACATGGCTGTATCAAAGCCTATGAGATTGAAGATGCAGAGTAAATAGACATCTTGACTATATTTGATTGCATGGTTTTGAGACACCTTCATTCAAACAAATTAATTTTTAATAGATATTGTCAGCAAAGAGTTCTGTAAGGTTTATCATTCTTTAACACTTCCTTTCTGCTACTTGTTTCTATAACATGTTCTTGTGTTCCATTTTCTTCCTTGATACTCACTTCTACTGAAATGTCTTGGGTGGCTTTGCATTTTCAGAATCTATGATATTTATTTATTTATTTTTCTGTTCTTCTCACTTTTCTTTATCTTCTTGGTTTCTGACACCATTCCTATTACCGGGGAGCAGGGACGGAGAAAGTCAAGTCCCACTTAACCACAGGATTTTGCATCCCACTCTCCCAGTAGCAGCGGTCAGAGAGGATACTGCATTAAACATAACCACATAACATGACCATTGTACTCAACATTGACACACTGTGCCAAGATCTGGACCCAAGTTAGGCAGTAGGTTTGTGGCAGGATGTAGGATTTGCCTAAGATGAGTGCTAGCACTTGAGAAAGATAAGCAGCTCAAGAGACCCGTAATGGGATATAAACACTGATGTGCTGCCAATCTTTTCACAATGGGTACCAAAAAAAATTTTTCCCACTGGCTTGTGTCAGAATTCATATCAGGCGCGTACACTTGCAGAGGGGTGTCAAGGGACTGGCAAATGTATTCCTTTGCTTTTGCAAGCAAACAAAAATGCTCTTTAATAACCAAAGAAAGATAAAACAGCTCCTGAAAAACTTCTAGTAAGTGTGTTTCTATTTTGCATTGTACTCTATTTTTATCACTTGATTGAGAAAGAGGTTGAAGATATTTTAAGAAATAACTAATGATAAAATCTGCTGTATTTTAGAGCCAAGAAAATGATCTATTTGAGCTCAATGAGTGAAAATCAGCCTGACAATTCTGGTTTAGCAATAACTAGAAAGGTAATGAAGTACATAAAAAATGGAAAAAGTAATCACTGCTGTCCTTTTAATTTTGACATTGGTATCCAAAGGGCATTCCT
>NW_009698287.1:48657-53330 GCF_000703405.1 Apaloderma vittatum
ACAAGAAACTTTGTATCTGTGTAATGACTCTAAATTTTGGAAACAGTGACAAAGTACTAGTGAGATCAGCTGGATCATGGAATCCAGTGTCCTCTCTACAGCAATAGAAAGACATGTAATAAATGTTTTAGAGGGACTCACTGGAAAGTTTATCGTTTTCCCCCTCTGTGTCACACTTCTCAAACTACCTTTTTTTCTAAATAACATTCTATCATAATCCAAAGACTTTAAGCAAAATTCTGCTAACAGGGAAAGATCAATATTTAGTAGAGTACAAAACTGCTCCTGTCATCACTTTTTTGAGTATTCTATATGACCAGTGCAATGGACTTAGTGTTTCAGTAGTTTGTACAAAATTATGTTATTCATGTGCTCTTGGTCATTTCTTTCTGCACGCTGACTCCATACTATTTTGCCATGCACAGAATAAAAATACGCTTCTATATTTAAATTCAAAGTGCAATATGAGATACAAAACTTGGATCTCCACAATGAGGGCTGAAATGTTAGTGATCAGTACAATAAACAGTGCAAACAATATCTCAGCCGGTCAATTAAGCAAGGTGTTTGCAAGAGTCAGAAGTCACTTTTAAAGGAAAAGTTTGAGAAGAGAACATCTTTTTCTGGAGAACGTAGTCACTGCCAAGCATCATGTCCTTTTAAATGGGTGTGTGACAGAACCCATCCTATCTTGACAGTCACTTACAGCTGGCATTTAAGGGCCAGGACTGATAGACAACAACATATTGGGGGCACTTCGTTGTTTCTTGTCCAGATGGTATTTGTCTTAATCATCTGTCAAAATCTCCAGTGATGCCAATCTAAGGCTTTTCAATGGCAACTTTATTTTTCAAAGATATAGCCCTATTCTTAGACACTGTTTTTTCATGTTCCTATGGTTAACGTCTCCTGAATGGTGCTGACAAGGAAATTTTTCTTGTGAAACTTCAGAGATATTTTGACTGTTGTTTTGAATTTTTGGGAAAACTGATTCCTCCTTGCAACCGCAACACTACATTAAAATACACTGCTCAAAAAGTATGCAGTAAAGAATGTAAAAATGTACTTAACTAGACAAGAATGTAGCTGGCCTGACTTTTGCATTACATTACACTTCATAGTTCAGGCATTTTGTTTGCCTTACAAGGTATTACATGCGACACTGTAAATGCAGATCAGAGCTACAATAGCAGAACACAACAGAGCTAAACAGCTGATTTAATAAGGTAGGAATTTAACACAATACTTTATTCATAGAATTTGAGTGTTGAAGGCCAGATGGTGTCAGCAGTATTTCCCTCTGAATCTACATCCAGAATTAAAACAGATTTCTGTATTATCTTAAGATTTTCTGCCTAAATGTCTCTTACTGCTTCTAGGTATGGCTTTCCTGGAATAATTTTTCCCTTTAAATTTCTATGGTTCATGCTGAGTAATTAGTTCATAAGCCACAAAAATATCTAGTGCTCAGTACACTAAAGACAAACACAGAGATCAAGGGACTGTCATGTTAGAGATTTGGACAATACAGCATGTTAAATGAAATAGATATTCACTCCTGCCTGGTGAACCATTTGTGGGTAGATAAGAGTTATGAGCCTTCTTTGAATACATGGATCCTTATATAAGGTATTTTTAAGGGCAGAAAAAATATTCCAAGAAATTATTTTTGTTGTAGAGAGCTGCAGAACAAACCCCGTGACTCTAAAGAACTAGTTCTTAACCATTTTGACTGTGAAATAAAAATCAGTCACTGCAGGCAGGTCAAAGTTCCTCACAGTCTGCCAAAGACAAAAGACTTGCATTCACTAGATTTGATTTCAGCCAGAAAGTGGATGACTCACTACTCACTGGAAATTTAACAATCTTTTTGCCGTGACAGAAGAAGTCAGAGAGGATTTCTCCTTATCCTGTATCGACTGCTTCTGACAAATCACTGCTGTGGTGCCTTGGTCAATTCTTTGTAAACGGGTATTTTCAAAGTAGCATTTCAATCTGAGAAAGTGTGTGCAGCTGTCAGGCTAGCAGGAAAAACTGCATGATCAGCTCTCCTCACATACTGTGATCTTAGTGAATGATTTCCCTCTTAATAGTGTTAATTCATCTGGCATTGTTGTGGGAGATGGATGTAAAAGTCTGATTCTGGTAACCTTTCTGGGTTACAAATAATTTCAGAAAAATAATATCCAGTGTCTGAGATCTATTCTGGTAAGTGAACCACTTTCTGCCCCAGAAAGCAAAATGAAATCTCTGGAAATTCCCTCAAGACAGGGTTTGTCTCTGTAAAAATCTCCCATTTCCCCTTAGAGGCCACAGTGGAGAAGCTGCAATTATCTTCTCATCTGTGTTTTACTCTATCCCTTCTTATTCCCTCACACACAGTCTTTTTTTACTTCAAAGTATTTGGCTAGCTTGTTGCTTTAGCAGTTGGGCATTCACTGCCCTTCTGTCACAGAATAAGCAGTCCAATCTGGTCCTCAAACCAAAAGTTCGAGGACTGGAAAACATTGCTTGTCAAATGGACTTGGACAGAAATACACCAGGATGGAGGTACGTAGCTGGCCAGATATTTCTGGGGAGTTTCTGCCTGAATCAAATCACTTTTCTTTTTCTTTTTTTTTTTTTGGCTTTACAGTTGTTTCCTTGTTTCTGTGTTCCAGCAGAGATGAGCAGAAAATATAATCATGCCCTGCAGAGAAGTGAGTGGGTTGCAAGTGGCTGGAGTAAAATTTCTTGCTGTTGCCAGGAACCAAACAAAATATGGGGGTTTCGGGATATGATCATCTCCTGCAAGGCCAGAAGGGTAACAGTTTGTCAGCGCACCTCCTAAAAGCATTACAAATGGGTGAGTAGTGAGGAGTCTGGGGGGAAGATAAATAACACTTTCAGATTGTCTCAGTGCAAATCAGAAGAACTGGGACATATTGAAGAGGTTGTCTTTAGTCTTATAATCTTTAAATACTGAATTATATTCAGATATATGAATATTTGAATCCTTGACAATTGTCTCAGCACTACCAATTCCTGATAACTGTCATTTACTAACTTGTTATACAATCATAGGATAGCCTAGGTTGGAAGAGACTTCAGAAAGACTTCCTGTTCTAAACTTTAATGGTTAAAGCAGTCTAGATGAGACTATCTAGCACAATAATATCTTGAAAATCTTCAGCAATGGGGACTCTACCACATCGCTTGGGCAGTTGTTGCACTGAATCGTTGTTTTTGATAAAAAAATTATTTCTCACGCCAAGGTGAACCACTCTCAGTGCACTCCCTTGTTTTCTCTATGTGTCAGTGCAGAAAAAGCCTCTGTCCTCTTTGAAGACACCTTTTAAGTACTAGAGTACGATGTGGGGTCCTCTCTCAGCCTTTTCTTCTCAAGGGAGAAGAGACATAACTCCTTCAGTCTTTCCTCACAGAGCAGGCTCTCCAGACCTTTGAACAGCTTTGCTACTCTCCTTTGCACCCTCTCCACTCTGTCCATGTCCTTCCTGAATTGTGGGGATAAGAAATGAGCACAAAGTTCTAGGTGTGGTTTGGCAGGTGCTGAGTAGAGGGGGATGATCACATCTCTACCTCTCCTTGTAATGTTCCTGTGGATGCAATCTGATTTGCCTTCATTGCTGCATCACTGCACTGCTAGCCCATGTTCAATTTGTTGTCCACCAGGACCCCCAGATCCGTTTCAGCTCCTCAGCCTGTACTGGGTTCTGCAGTTATTCCAATCCAGGTGCAGGAATTAGCACTTTGTTGAATTTTATAATGTTCCTCATAGCTGCTCTTCCATCCTGTCCAGTTTGCTCTGTGAGATGGTTCTCCCTTCTGATAAGTTCATCTCATCGCCCAGTTTGCTGTCATCAGTAGGATCCTGCTGAGCAATCTGTGTTCAGGAGAGATAAATCTACAGAATCAGAAAACATTAATTTAAACTCTGAGAATGTTTTGATTCTCATCAACATGACAACAACTCTGAAGAAGGGCATCCTTTTTGATGTTCTTCTTATGCTCAGATGTATTATTTGAAATTCTTAATATTTTTGTATGGGAACTATGGCTGTAGGTAGATAGGTTAAGTGGCTATACTTGATGAGGATTTTGAAGACCTAGTGAAGCTCTTGGGTTGACTGCTTTCTTCTTAACTCTCCAGCTGTAAAAAGAAGTGGTAATGTTCAGATTTCACCTATCTTTTCTAACTAGCTTAGCTACAAATCCTGTTGGGCTGTGACTTTCATTGAAGACATTGCCAGAATTTAAGATCCTGAGCAGTCCTGGGCTTTCTAAGATCTATCACAGCATGACTAATAATTTGAAAAATGTCTTTCGACAAATAAATGTACCCAAACCATGTTACTCATATTCAGATCATTCTCTTGTTTTCAGCCTTTTCTTTCTGAGGTTGTCTCCCATCATTCCCCTACTCACAAAATAAGCGATAATACATTGGGATGCAATAAAAAGATTCTGAAGAGTTTGGTAAGAGCACTTCAAAACCAGTCAGTCTGCTGCTTGGAAACTGGCTGCTGTAAAAAAGAAATTAACAAAGTAAGACTTGGTTTGAAAAGTTCGAATTCTGGCACTGCTGAGGTCAAGGGCAGATTTCCCATTGATTTTAATGGAGTAAAGGTTTTGTGCTTTGTGAATGTGTCGTGGTTTAACCCTGGCCGGCAGCC
>NW_009698288.1:0-20846 GCF_000703405.1 Apaloderma vittatum
ATTTAAAAGATGTGTAGATATTGTGCTTAGGAGCATGATTTAGTAGTGTTCTAGGTGGTGTTAGGCTAATGGATGGACTCATTAATCTTGGTTTGAGTTTATTTTGGTTTTTGGTTTGTTTTTTTTTTTTCCCCACCCTAAATGTTTCTAAGAAATATTTCTGCCTTTATCTTTGTGTAGGCTCTGGGCTGTATCCTTTACTTGCTGTGCTTTAGGCAACATCCTTTTGAAGATGGAGCTAAACTTCGCATAGTCAATGGAAAATATGTCATTCCACAAAACGATACTCGCTATTCTGTGTTTCATGATCTCATTCGTAAGTTTACAATGTTATTTAATTTGGTATCTTTATGGATACATTTCATTGACAGTGTTGTACCTACTGACAGTTAAGTATTATTGACATGCTAGTGAAAAAGGCTAACTTACACCACCTTCTTGGGTTTTTTTAAATTCAAATTATTATCAAAAAAACTTCAAAATTTTAAATGAAACTTTTAGGTTCATAGTGCTGTTGCCTGTCTTACTTAGGAACTGAATTAGTCCATAAGAACAGCTGATGTTTTGACATGATTTCGAGTTTGCTTTAGAAATTGTTTTATTTAAATTTCAGGTACATCAATGGAAGCTTTAAATATTGTGCCAGAAATGTTTCAAACCTCAACAATATTAAATATGAAGTTGCTTCTGAGGTTACTCATTAAGAATGCTTCAAAGAGTAAACTTTAGGATCAGTTAACTGTAAATGATGTGTTTTCATGGATACCTGTTATGACAATGATATTTAGATACAGATTTACCAGTCACTCCACTCTGTGCTTGATTGCTTATTACACTGGAGTACACTGAATAAATTATTATCTTCTGGGAGAAAAGCTCTGATATGTTCCTGTTACACTTTCTGCATCTCCTTTTTTAGGCTCCACTTTGAAGGTGAACCCGGAGGAGAGACTGTCGATCACTGAACTTGTTAATCAACTGCAGGAGATTGCTGCAGCTAGGAATGTAAATCCTAAATCCCCCATCACAGAGGTAAAGATGTCACATAAGAAGTATTATTGATTATATCTCCTTTCTCTCCACTCCTATCCACTGAGTGTGAGATTAGTAACAGATGTCAAAGCAGGTCCCCTGTTCCTTAGTCTTTTGAAAATTTCACACTCATTTGTTGTAAACTTCAATTGAATGGGTCTATAAGAGTTGTAGTGCCTTTGAAAATAGGCCTTTTCAAGCACTGAGCTCGCATGACATTGAAGGAAGCTAGCTGTAGTTCTTACTGCTTGGTGAAAGTCTCTTCATGGTCTTGGGTCATTCTTTAGTATGCAGGTGCTCTCTTTGACATGTTGTGTTTAATCATAATTAACTTGCACAGAAAAATCTAGTATGTGAAGGTTCTGACTACACTTACTTGAAATCCACTTAAGTGTCTTCTGTTCCACACTTAATTTACACAATACTGCAAGTTAATCAATTAGCGTATCTTAACTTTCTGACTTTTTCCTGAGGTTCAGCTTGCTTGTTCTCCCCAAGTAAAAGTAATTTACAGAGCATAACAAGTTGTCTGAATTGGCAAGAAAATACTCATAGTGAGTATTAATCTCCTTAGCTCCTGGAACAAAATGGAGGCTATGGAAACAATGCTCAGCCTCGAACATCTGTGACCTCTGTTACACAGAGCTCCAAGCCTGTGGGACAGCTCAACAATATGTACAATGCAGGTAAGTGCAGAAAAAGAATCTTAGTGTAAAACCAATCGTGTGTCTTCTATGTGACAAAACCCCCAAACATTTGGGGGTTTTGGATATCTTGCACAAGTACTAGGTATTTTGTGTTTATATTGCTGGTTTTAATCTTGTTTTATTTTTCACAGTGCTTGGTTTTATGTTGTTACTGCAAATGTGAATTTCCCAGTTCGTTGCTGGACAAGATGAAATTTCCTGTGTAAAATAATTGAAACTAAAATGCTGTGGGTGAGGGAGACTTTAAAAAAGTGAACTAGAACGTGATGAAAGTGGTGGATACAATAAGCAATAATGTTCTTAAGAGGTGTAGAGAAACTAATCTTCAGGTTATGACAAACAAATAAAAATGCCACATTTTAAACCCAAAGCTTTCTGATTCAATGAGTCAACACTATTTGAAAATATGTTATATAAAGAGGAGAGTTTAAGATGAGTTTAAACTTAAGCTGTTAAAAACCTTGTCGTAAGTACTGTATTTTAACTGAAACTTCGTTACTTTGTGGCAGAAGTTATTGAAATCAGTACATATCCTGAGTTTGTGCACAATATTGGATATTTGGTGTAAGAAAGTGACAGCTTTCTGCTTTCTAAGAGGAACTGCTTAGCATCAGATAGGTTACAACTGAAAAAGGTAACACGTATTCTGTATCTGTTGATACTTAATGCTAAAGCTGCTTGATGTCAGTTGAGGTAATCCAGTAAAGAAACACGGAAGCAATTGCAGGGATTTTGAGCGTAGACCACAGCAGTTCATTAATCCTAAGGAGTTATGGACCTAACATTTATTTTTACCCTGTGAAAAGCCTGTAGGAGGAAGAAACACAGTTCTGTAAGCATCTGGGGTCCACCTCTCCATCCTTCTTCCCACTCCACCCCCCAAAAGACTTTTGACACCCTGTCATAAATTGAAGTACATCTGTCAGTAATCATGATCTAAAGCTGTTTAGTTTTGTCACTTCCAAAAGACTCATGTCTGACCGCCTCAAAGGGAAAAACCAGCAGCCTAAACTCAGTTTATTGTCGATCTAGTAAGTGATTTCAGAAACAGCTGTAGCTGATACTACCTTTAGCCCAGGTAATTATGGGTGGATTGTGCAAGGAGGACTTCAGGAGATGGTTGCACTGCAAGACATCAGGGGTGAGGAAAAGTAGTTGTCGTTCCATCTGGGGGAAAACAGTAAGTAGCTGGACAAGTAGTACTAAATTGAGTAAAACGAAACATGTCTCCACAATGACACAATTAAAAGGTGACATACCAATTCTGTAAAAGTAGATACTCCAGAGTTCATTAATTTGAAAATATGTGCACTTAAAGAAAACGAGACTCATGATAGGCTTATTTACATTCAGTTACTTAATAAATGGGAATTTCTCTATCTTGTCTATCGTATGTGAATATAGAACACTTCAATTAATGCAGAAGATATCAAGAGTATATTTCAGTGTATTCGATTTTCCTCCCAGCTTGGTATTTCTTGCTTGAATTGCCAGTGAGACAAAGGGTATTAATGTTCCAGGGAGACTTCTAAAAATGTGTAATATTTATTGCAGTAATGTTATCTCTATATCAATTTCTGTGGGAGAATCCAGCTTCCTAATACAATTATAATCAAAACAGTGTCTGGCCATCTATTTTGTGAAAAAAATTAATACAATTCATTGTACACAATCATATTAATAGGGGTGTCGTGCTAGCTGGAATGTTGTGCTTAAAAAGTAACTTAATTATGCTAGCAGCTTTTGAAGCCCTGCACCGAAATGTTGCTAGTGGGGGTGCTTAAGCAAATTTGCTAATGATAAGATGTCCTTTAAGACACTGCTTATTTTGCTATACTGGCAATATGAAGTATTTTACTTTCAGAATTTTTTTTCCCGTGTCAATTGAACAGTGAATTGTACAATGTGTTAAGTAGTTTGCTAGTACTCCTGAATTCAGGAAGTACTATTTTTTGTGTATGTCATAGTTAAGGAGAACTTTAGACCTGTGAGCCTTAGAGCAAGGCGTAGCCTGTATGTGCATTCAGTTTCAGCTTTGTACGCAACCTGCTTTAGTATGGAGCCCATTCCAGGATGTGACTTAAAGTACAATTATTTTTATTCAACTACTCTAGGCCTGACCGTTGCGGAATGCGACCAGACTTATGGAGGGTTCTTTGATATTCTGAGGGGTGGAACAGAGCGATTTTTCACTAATATTAAGGATACATCTTCTAAAGTTATCCAGTCTGTGGCCAAGTGAGTAAAAAAAAAACCCAAAACAAAATAAAACCTTAAAATTGTGCTGGTAAGAGTTCTAAATGAAGAGTTAGGAGCATATTCCAGAAATGGTAAAATTCAACATACTTTTCCAAGTATGAGCTAGCTGGTAGCTAGCCCTGAGGTTTTAATGAATGATATTGATCCAGAAGTTACTTCAGCAGTCATATACTAGAAATGAGAATGTCAGGTCAAAAGCCTGTCCATAAGTACTACTTTCCCAAAAGATTCAGAAAGCTTGGGAGAGATGAACAGGTTGGGGCTGGAGCAGAGCATGGAGGTATAGAATAAGACTATCATGGTTCTGAGGAAATGAGTTGAATTATTAAATAGGGCCTTCCTAAATAAGAGAGGAAGAAAAGAAGATAGTATCATGAAAGGTACAAATAAAAGGAATGGAATTGAGAAGAAAAACTACAAGAAAATAGTTTGCGAGCTTTTCTGTCCAGTTTAGTTTTCAGGTGGAATCCGAAGCCCCCAAGGCAAAGCGAGGTCTGCACTGTTTGTCCCCTTTGCCTTGCATTACATGGAGTAATAATCTACTGTTTTGATATCTTTTCTCAGATACCTAGCGTGTGATTTATTTGTTTTTTCTAACCAGATTTTTCAGACCCATTTCAAATGTTTCTAGTAGCTCTGTATTATCAATATTAATCTGTATGATTTGTATGTTTTTAACTCACAATAAAATTTTATGCAGTGTAAAAGTTTTTTTTTAAATTCTAGGAAGAGCCCATTAAGTCTCTATTGATAACTGCGATTGAACTAGAGCGTCCTAAGAAAAACTGAACCTTGTCCTTCAGTGTAAATTTTGTGGCCCTTTCGTTGGGATACTGTGCTGTGGATTAAAGTCTGTTGATTGCAACATGTCTTCCTGTCACTGAGTGTGATTACACTGAGTGTAATAGTGGTCCTCTAAAATGTTTGTAATGATCAGATAAGTTAGATCTGTAGACCTCTCTAGCCACTTCAAGTGCGTTCTTAGCTGTCTCCTCTTGTACTTAGCCTGTTCTAAATTTCCTATGCATGGCTTAGGCCGGGTCCTCTGTTCCTTAAAAGTTGCAAAAGCTGTGCAACTTTGGTTTGCCCTTGAGGTTTCTACAGCAATTGGTGCAGTAATGTCAAACCTTTCACCCTGGGGAAAACAATCTGACTGAAGAGGGTGTAGGGAGATATACAAGGGGAGTGAACTGTTGCATGTTGAAAAGCCATGATCTGTTAGCAGCTTAGCAGAGCTGTATGAATTCCGTGTATGAAGTAACATGATGAGCTACAACTTTTAAGCATTTTATTTCTTTGGCATGTACTGTCTTGCAGGCCTCTGTTCTTTATCTCCTTGTAGCTGCTACCTTCTGTGGAAATGATCTTCTCCCCTCTTCAGTCCTACCTCTGTTCCTTTTGTGGTATCTTGTTAAACAAAATTTACTCTGTGATAAAACATGGAAATATTCTGCAGATTCATTGCCTTTTGACAGCTCTACTATTTATAAACTTAAAGGTACTTAATTCCTTGTCTTAAATTCTGCTAGTTTTGCTTAGATTTAAGTTTTGCAGCAGAGAAATTACTTTCCTTCCTTTGTGACAGAAAATATTTAATTTCTTCTCTACCTTTGACAAAATTTTAAGCTCCCCCTCCCATGCCTGTTTTCCAGCATTAGATCTTACTCTGATACTATATTTTGATTGTACACTGCATGCTTCTTCAGTATTCCTGCACTTCACTTTCTCGTACTTGTCTCTGCATGACTTTCTGGACTGTTGTGCCTCTATCAGTCAGCTATGTTTGAAGAAGCTTCCTCTTCCTGCTCTTGCAAGCAATTTCTTCCTTTACGGTCGCTGGAATTTGAATTACTCTTTTGAATTTCATCTTAATGCCATTTTCCCCTTTTGTAGTAGTGGATTAGGATTGTCAAAACCTGACTTATTAATATGGAATGACTTATTCAGTGCCTGCCTGCACCTTGTTTTTTTCTCTCGTACCTAAGAGGTGTGTTTGTCTTTTTGCTCTATGTAATTTTCTTTGGTTCCATAGTAAGTGTAGTGTGCAAAGAATAAAACAGTAACTGTACATCCAGCCATATCTGAAGAGCTCATCTGGTAGCTTCTGGTGATGTATTTGTGAGTACTTCCTGTCTAAAAAGATGCTGTTTGGTTCACATATTTTTCTCTACAATTGTTTGCTTAGATCTAATTCAGAGACGTCCCTGCCCATGACAGGGAGGTTGGATTAGATGATCTTTAAGGTCCCTTCCAGCCTAGGCCAGTCTGTGATTCTACGATTATGGTGACTGCCCCAAATAAGTCTTTATCTTGTTCTTAGAGTTACTGTGCTACTTCTGAATAACTAGTTAGTGTTTTCTGGCTGAACTATGTATTTGGCACCTTAGTTAGGATCACTTTTTGATAAAAATGGAGAAGTATGATTGATAGTATGATTGAGGCTCAAGATTCAAAGCCTTATAGTGACAGGATCATTTATGCCTTCAATTTGCATGGAACTGTTGGAATCCTCTAAACTGCTTCAAACCATACCTGCCATCATTGTACCTTCTGGTAGTGTTTGAGCCTCTGTCAGGAATGTGAGTGCTGTTGGAGATGTCCTAGTGCATGCCTTTAACTTAGTATTGGTCAAAGTAAAGCTCATTTCTTTTTCATCTTATTTGTGTTAATTACTGAAAGTCATGTGGATATTTGCTAGAGCTGAAAGGCTTGTGAATGTAGTAGTTTGACCTGATTTTGGTTTGTAGCTCTAAATATCTTTAATATCCAGGTTGGATCAGTGAACCACAGGCCTTTATCAGCAGGTGAGGCACAGCACTTGAATGCGCTGTGGTGGATTGACAGGGTATCATCAGAGGGTATATGTCAAGTCTCAAGACTGATCATGAGGAAATCAGTCCCTTACAGACGGTTTGGACTAAGCTGGTCAGACAGCTTATATTTAGGTGACTTTTGCACATCACCTTTGACAGAGCATGTAAGACTGTCAGTTTTTTTGCTCAAGCTCTGCACTAACATGAACAAATGTTCATTTTGTGGAGAACCCTCTGTCTTTGTACAACTGTCTTTTTGTTTTCTTGTGTTACCTAGGTGAATTTAGTCATTGTGTTGTGGAGTGAAAAAAGAGGAGGGAATATGCACCAAGTATATAATTATGCTAGTGAGAACCAGTTACTTCCATTCTTATTTTCCAGGTAATGTTCAACCAATACTGAAAGAGGAGCTCTACTTGTAATTTACCAATATTCTCTACTGGCCCTTAGTTCCTTGACAAGTCTGTTGTGTGTTTTGAATCTTAGCTGTATTTAACAGTCCAGTGAAATGGCAAAACGTGAATTAATGCGAGCAGATAACATGAATTCATGTTATGCAGGACTTAAGGTAGTTTCAGGTTCTTCAAGCATTTCAGATTCTCAGCAGCACAGTGAATGTTCAATGCTGAGAATCTCACCACTGGGCTTGTGCATTCCTCAACTATTTATGCTTTAACCGAGCTGAAGTGTTAATTCTTTGTTTGCATCCACTGTAGGACATTTGTTATGATGGTCATTCTCTACACCTACAAACTTGTGTAGTGGCTACAGCTGATACCATCAGGGATGTGAGAATACTTCTTCTACTGTTGCATTCTTGACTACCTTTCCAAAACTCTGCAACCAGCATGAGAAGCAGACATTCTGGACAAACTAAAATACCATTTTATTGTTGTGCATTTTCCTCTCAACACTTAAACACTCCTCATGCTGGAGTCTTATCATCTCATTAGTTAGGCTTTCTCCTCCCTACTTCTGATGGCTTTTCTCAATTGTGGATTATTTCCTCTATCTGCAGACAGACTTCTTGCTCATTGAATCCAAACTACAGTGGAAGAGTTAGTGTTTTGTAGTTGCTACAAAAATGTTAATTTTTTACTTCTGTCCTGTAGCTGCCTTTGTCTTAATTTGAGTTTTGGTGTCTTGTTTATCCTGATAAGGTATAAGGCCTGAAAACTAGAATGCATGTCATGGTCTATAAGGAATAGTAGGGTGAATTAGGGTCCTCTTGATTGTCCCCAGGCAGGTGTCACATTAATCCTCTGCAGACTCAGGTCAGGCAGAAGCAGTTTGTAACTACATGAGAGAAAACCTAGAGCAACAGTGTTTTAGTCCTCTGTTGATATAAACTGACCTGAATGAAAGTACCAGGGTGTATAGACACTCAGAGCACATATGCCACTCTGAAGGGGCCGGAGGGCCTGATATGACAAAACAGTGTCTGCAGAAAAGGGAACTTTATTCCAGTGGAAGTACTCATCTGTGCCTCATAACTCGGTTGCAGCTGTGAGGCCTCAAATACCTCTGCTGAGCTTGTCCAACTCTGTCTTATGACAGTGCTGTCTGTGCCCTTGACCAGCTTTTATGCTTCTTGAGGTCTGCATTCATACAGTTACAGATGCCCTGCTGAAAAACATGTCTAAATGTTTTAAGTATCCGGTCTTCACTGCTGTTGAAAGCAGCATGCAAAACTTTCAGTCAACCTTGTTTTGCTTGTCAGAAGAGTCTCCTTCACTGAAGAGATTATAATCTAGTAATCTAGGAAACAATTAGCTGCCTTTTATTGCTAGCTTTCTTTGCTTCTAAGGTAATTGTTTCTGATTTGATGCTGCGCTAATGTTTTATTTCACAGATCTTTGTATTGTATTAGGTAGTTGAATGACTAAGTTCTATGAAGCAAAACAAAGTGGAAATGGATTGATGTGAATTTGAGTGCTGCATTTCTTCCTGTCTTTTAAAAACATAAACTGCAAAAATAGTGATTAGTAAATGAATAGATGTTTTTCTACTCTTGTGAGTGTAGGAGTGTCTAGAGGAAGATTGCTTAGTGTTAGAGCATTACTTAAGATAATGGTTTGTGTGCTTATATTGTGGCTGTGCTGGTTAGTCAGTCTTTATTCTTTCTATAGAAACACAAGGTAACTATGCATTGTAGAATTCTGTGCTGTAAGTCAGCTAGTTTATTTTGTGAATTTAATAGTTAATTTAAATCTAATTATTTTAAAATTAATTTGCTGGAATTATCTTTTGTTTAATAATAGGGATGGTCTTTACAGCTGGTACCTGGAAAGACTGATGATGCCAACTGTTTAAACAGTGTTAAGTTTTTAACATCCAATTGACTTTTGACTTTGTATCTATTTGTTGCGTTTCCTACTAGACTTCTTACTAAACAGCCTTGAAGCCGCCTAGTATCATCAGAAAAATTACTAACTTTTATTGTCATAACATACTTTCTTGTTAAGCGTTATTAGACCTTTGAAAAGCACACAGTTTTCCATACAGATCACAAGTAAAAAACCCTCTGTGCAGTCTTCTAATTTGTTTCTATGTTCTCCTACTATTATCACCTGCCAGCAACATTGCTATTAACAACATGAAAGGATTGACCTTATTCCTGATTTTTGTTTATAGGTTTATATCTTTAAATGTGTAGGAATGCTTGCCATTGTGGAGAGTAAGCATTTTTTTACCTTCCTGCCATTTAAAGCACCCCCAGTTACAGTCTGACATGAAACACTACACTTAAAAGTACTTTGTTTTCAAGTCTTACTGCTGAAATAGGTCTTCGGGATGAAGCTCAAGGAGTAGTAACTCAAGGACAAGGTCACATGTTTTAGGAGACTTGTGTAGCAGTTTAGCAGCTACATTTTAATTAATACAGCACAAACATCATGAGCTTTTTCAGTTGTAACAGGCATGCAGGTGTTTTTTTTTCCCTCTAAAACAACGTGCTTGAGTTGACTGTGCTCTGTTGACATACTAAGCTGTACTTTTTGAGCAGTTTGTGTATGGTAAGACTCATGCTTCACAGAATCACAGGATGTTTGGTGTTGGAAGGGACCTTGAAAGATCTCGTCGAACCCCTCTGCCAGAGCAGGATCACCTACAGTAGGTCACACAGGAACATATCCAGGTGGGTTTTGAATATCTCCGGAGAAGGAGACTCCACAACCTCCCTGGGCAGCCTGTTCCAGTGCTCTGTCAGCCTCACAGTGAAAAAGTTTTTCCTAATGTTTTTGTGGAACCTCCTATGTTCCAGCTTCTATCCATTGCCCCTTGTCCTGTCATTGGACATCACTGAGAAGAGCCCGACTCCGTCCTCCTGACACTCGCCCTTTACATATTTATACACATTAACGAGGTCAGGCCTCAGTCTCCTCCAAGCTGAAGAGACCCAGCTCCTTCAGCCTTTCCTCTTAAGGGAGATGTTCCATCCCTCCATCATCCCTGGGGCTGCGCTGGACTCTCTCCAGCAGTTCCCTGTCTCTCTTGAGCTGAGGGGCCCAGAACTGGACACAGTAGTCCAGATGTGGCCTCACCAGGGCAGAGCAGAGGGGCAGGAGGACCCTTCTTGACCTACTCGCTACTCCCCTTCTAATACACCCCAGGATGCCATTGGCCTTCTTGCAATTTTAAAAATGTTATGTCCACTCAGATTCACCTATCCTCTTTGTGGTTAGCCATGCTTAAGTGTTAAATTACATTTCCCCACCCTGGTACTGAATTCTCAGGCAAGGTAAGGGTTAAACCATTAATCCACTCACTCAATGCTTCTCTTAATGTTGCATTTTAGACAAATGTAAAAAGCGAAGCTGAATTGATTATTGTTGCCAGTAAGTCAATATCTGAAAATGTTCTCAAAGGAATATGAAGAATGTTGTGGTTTTGCTCTTAACAGTTGTGTGCTGCTGTTTCAAATTGCTGCCTAACCTCAGTAACAAAGAGATAATGGTTCTTTATTCTCAGGCTGTAGTATTAGGTGGTTGGTTACCTTGCTGTCAAAAAAAAAGTTGCTATCGTTAGAATTATCTGCATGTTTTCTTGCTTGAAGCTGGTGGTTATAAGCAACAATTAACATTTAACACTTCCCAGTTATGTAAAGGACTATGCTCGTAATTGATTTTAGTAAATACTACTGGCCTTCTTGGCCCCAAAGTATCCTGGGATGTGTTGAGTGTGGCCAGTAGGTTGAAGAAGGTCATCCTCCCCCTCCATGCTGCCCTAGTGAGGTCACATCTGGAGTATTGTGTACTGTTCTGGGTTCCCCAGTTCAATAGAGATGGGCAGCTACTGGAGAGAGTCCAGCAGTGGGCAACGAAGATGACTGGGGGACTGGAGCATCTATCTCTTGAGGAAAGGTTGAGAATGCTGGAACTCTTTAGCCTGGAGAAGACTGAGAGGAGACCACGTCAGTGTCTATAGATATGTAAAGAGTGGGTGTAAGGAAGGTGGAGAATAGATTCCTTTCAGGAGTGCCCAGTGACAAGGACAAGGGGCAGTTGGCTTAAGCTGGAACACAGGAAGTTCCATCTAAACATATAGAAAAACTTCTTTACTGTGAAGGTGACAAAGCACTGGAACAAGCTGCCTAAAGGGGATGTGGAGGCTCTGGAGATATTCAAAACCTACCTGGACGCAATCCCCTATAATGTGTGCTAGATCATCCTGCTTTAGTTGGGGGGCTGGATATTTGAAGGTCCCTTCCAACTCTGACTCTTTCTGTGATACTGTGAAACAATGATTAGCTCTGATTGTAAATGTCTGCCTTAATTAGTTTGGCTGCAGCAGTGTTACCACTTGAGCTGCATGATGAAGTTATGTCCTTTCAAAGGTGAAAAGATTTTTGAAATAATGTTTACATGGCCATTTTGTTTACCTCCTTATGCAGGCTTTTTCAAGGCTTTGTTTTTTAGTGCTTTGTCTAGTGAGATGCTCAGACATCCTTGTTGTGGTTTCAAGTTCTCTTGAGACCGTGTGTCATTACAGGTGTTAAGGCACTGATTGTGCCATTCTGCATAAATACTGTGTAATGTGCTTGCTTTCAGAGCAGTTCTTTCCTTACCAAAAATCCTCCTCCCTGTCCTTGTAAATTCAATAATCTTTTTATCAACCCCTCCAGCCCTCCTCCCTGTTTACTAGCAAGCAGTAAGGATCAAAGCATAATGTTTTCTCTTGATGTTTCAGAATTTTAGTATAGTATCCTAGGTCTGCTCTTTCAAGCAGTGTCTTAAAACTTTAGAGTGATATGAAAGTATTGCTTTGATAGTGCCTCTGCATTACTTAAACATACATCATAGTATTGTGAAGGCATTTTGATATTCTGGAGATATGCTACTGGCTTTAAGTTAGGGATGTCTAAACCAAATTCAGTAGGTGAGGTTTGTTGTTATTTTTCCAACCAGGAATGCAGACCTATGTGATTATGCTAAAGGTTGTTGACCTGCACTGGGGCTCTTTAGTCTTTTTCTTGAGCTCTTTCATCCTGCTACACAGCAGATACCTTAGAAAAAAAAAACAACCCACTGATCTGAAAAAAATTATTGGCATAATGTGGATGATTAAGTAGGTATTTGGAGAATGGACATAAATGCAAAAAGAAATCACTGGGAGATTGTTTTTCAAAAAGGTTCCTTTTTAAAGCAGTGCACAAATATGAGAGAAAGAGATGAGTAATGATTAATACTTTACTCATTATGGGAGTTTGGAGAAATCATTTAAAAGAAGAGATTCGCATACCCTCAGTTCATGTAGAATAAAGAAATTGAGCAGCGTGATCATCTGGGCCAGTTAGTAATATGACAGAATTATGTAATTAAAGATACATGTTTTAACAAATAGTCTGTTTTAAGCGTTATGATGTTTTTCATTAAAGGTGTTAATGCATCCTCATTAGGCTTTCAAATTGATATGTACGGTGAATGTTTATCAATAAGAGTAGAGGCTAAAGGAATGAGTTAAACATTGAAGGCATCCATACAAAAATCCCTAGAGATGGGTTTATTGCAACTGATGTAGATGAGTAACTGTTCAAATACAAGGTCAGTTCTGAAAACCTTGGTGTGATGTAATGAGCCTCAGATGGAAAAAATGAAACGTTATTCATGGTGGTGAATGTAGCTTGAGACCTGTTTTTTTAGATGTAGGACTTGAATAGCTCTATTTCCCAGTATTAACTCCAATGTGTTCTGTTTCAGTTATGCAAAAGGAGACTTGGATATATCATACATCACTTCCAGAATTGCTGGTATGATAGCTATGTCTGTCTTAAGAATAATTCCTGGTTGTTCTTAATATATGAAAAATGTGAGGTCTTAAACTGGTTGTGTTTGTCTCTTCAGTGATGTCCTTCCCAGCTGAAGGTGTAGAATCTGCCATCAAAAATAACATAGAAGATGTGCGGTTATATCTGGACTCTAAACATCCTGGCCACTATGCTGTATACAATCTTTCTCCAAGAACATACAGGCCCTCAAGATTCCATAATAGGGTGTGTATAGTTTTTACATATTTCTGTAAAAAGTTTTCCAACAGTGTCTTGATTACACCTTCAGCTTTTTGTTGTGAAGTATGTTAAAGTAGGCTACTTAATCAGAAAGATGACAAAAGAATAAGTAAAAAAAGGTCAAAGTGTAACCTATGTTCTGCTTGTCTTTGTTTTCAATCCAAACTTTGCTTGTTAAAGACAAATCTTTGATCTTACTTACTAAAATCTGTGTTTCCTAGGCTAGTGATGTTGTGAAACCCTGTACAGCTACCTTACATGTTTCAGGCTTGCATGGAGAATACTTAACGTAATTAAGAGTTGTACTAGAATTTCAATCTCTCCTACATTCAGAGGGTCATTTTTTATTGAAGATAATACTTCGGTGACTGATCCTGCACAACCTGTTTACTGTCTTCTTGTTCCCCTGCATGCTATTTATTTGCCATATGGCTCAGCTCTAGCTGTCTGCTTATTACTACTGCTTGAAGTATTGGTATAGCTTAGCCTGAGTCTCTGCTAGCGTATTTTTCTGATACTAAAATGAAAACTTTTGCCTAATTTGATAATAAGGTACTGAGGACAGCTCTTAGGAGCTAGTGGATAGTTCGGCTGTCCTGTAAGCTCAGTAGTGGAACTTACACAACAGTGTTACTCTTGTGAGTTGTCTAGCACTGGCCATGTTAGACCTCTCCTAAACAATCTGTAGTGATCATGTTCATTTCCCACTTCCCAGAGGACAGTCTAGAAACATTATTTGTTACAGCCGAACCCCTTTTAGGTCTTACCCTGCAGAGCCATCATTAGTATTACTTCAGTTATCCAGGTTCACTTAGATTGTCAGGCCAAAGTATGTTTAATATTCTGTCTAGTACTTGTGCCTTCCTTTGGTTTCCTTGTAAACTTGTAGACAAGACAAAGTGGTGTCACACTAAAAAGGATTACCCCCTATTTGGGTGGAAGCAGTCAACTTCACCTGCATATCTGGTTCAGTGTGAGGTTCAGACAGAGGCTGCTCAGCATGGAAGGCAAAGCTTAACCACACAGAAAGCCACCTGCCTGATCACTGGAGCAGGCATCTCAAAGCAAAATCTTCAGCAATGCTTTTTAGCACTAAATTGCTGGTAAGTCCACTGAAGCTGGCATAGTGAACTAATTTACTCATCGTCCTACAAAGCTATCAGTCTCTGTTTATGGAATTAGAAATACTGTGACTGAAATAGTTTATCCTGGGAATGATGTTTTGATTATGCAAGTCTCAGTTCCCTATACATTGGTATTCCTGATGTGTTTGTACTGTGAATGGTAGTATGAACACAACTAAATCTTACTGTGATCTGGAACTCTTCTGTTCCACGTTTGTCTTTTTGACATTTATTTTGTCTTTTTTGGGGGGAAGTGATAGTAGATTATAATTTGGCAAAATATTGTAGGATCCTCCTCACTTTATTGGCTAGGAGTATTTTGGAAGTTTCTACAAAATAGTGCCTTCTGTTTAAAAACAAAAAAAAGGCAGGTATTTTACTTGAGAAACAAACTCTTTAAATATATTGGTCAATTTTTTCCTGTCAGTCTTGGAAATCCAAATGCACAAAGACTGCTAGTGGTTGACTTACCAGCGCTGAATAATGAAGTTGAAGGCAGCCACATGGGAAGCTAGGGAAGCTTCGTTTTTTCTTAGTGTCTGCAAAAGATAATTATGATGAGCCTTAAACTATATCAAAGGAGAAGAGTTTCTGAAGTTCTTAATTTGTGAAATTATATAATCTTGCCTTCTTGCTATATGTTATCTGTATAGAACTCTTACAAATTTCTTTGACCTTGGTTAAAGTTGATGGAAGTTTTGAAGTATTCTCTACTACCTTTGAGTCCTACTTAAATAGGTTGTTCAGAGAGGTTGTGCACTCTCCATCATTCTGGTAATGATTAGATGACTTTGAGCTTAAAATAGATCCCAAGGAAAAGAAAGTAGTGTTGTATGGTATACTTCTTGTAAGAAAGCTAATGTTTAAGCAGAAAGTAAATGATAAATCAGAAAAAAAGTCGGTGCTTGCTTTTTTGAATATACCTGCTTTTCTAGGATGTTTTCTGGTTTTTAGCTGTAATGCTGCAGAATAATTCTTTCACTGCTCCTGTAATATTTGAGATGTAGTGAAAATTTTATCAAATCCTATCTTGAACAGGAATGTAAAGAGCTGCTTGCCTTAGCCTTTATTTGAACTTTATTTGTTCACTGATGACTTTATAAACATTTCACTAACAAAAGAAGATTGATTCCATTTTAATTTATTGCAGCATGATGCTTTCTGAAACTGCTCGCTTCTGAATAAAATACAGGCAAAAGCTGTAGGAGACTTCTTGGATGTCAGACCTTTTCAGCCTTTTTTCCTGAGTTTGGCACAAAAACGACCTCATTAAGTTGTTTGGGTTTTTTTGTCATACTCGGTTCAGGTAACTGATCTTGGAGTAACCCTTGAACTAAAACTATTTTTATGTGGGTAGGAAAACATGCTGCTGATAGGAAAACTTGGTCTTCCACATTAAGTGGTTGTGGTCTTGGCTAAAAAGAAATAGAAAAAGCTTGCTTTTGAAGTTGTATCCTTGGTCCTGATAGAACTTGTGCTCTTCAGGCGTTGTAAGCTCTCAGAGATCAGGTTTTCATACAATGTTTTCTTACTGGGCAGCTGATAATAAAAATGGAAGCTCTCAGCAGTGAAGTTTATTATTTGGTAGTTTCGTGGCACTAATTGCAGAGGGAGTATTACTCAACTGTTGAAGCTCTTTGAGTAAAGGACAAATGTAAAACCAAATTTAGTTCTTTTTGTGTGGTTTCATTTTGCTTAAGAATATATGTACAACTCAAGTTGAAAACTGTGTTACTTTATTCCCTGGTCTAAGAAAATTTCAAATAGTAATCTGAATTGTTGGTACTTCTAGTGCAGCCGACTGTAGACAGGACTTGAATTTTACTGCATTTTATGCTATAAAGTGATGCCTACACTATGTAAGACTATTTTTCTTCAGCATGTTGCTGAATTTCTACCTGAAGGGTGCATTAAGTGTTAAAATTGCATCTTCCATACATAGTTTATGCTATGTAAGTGTATGGGGCTATAATCTTTCTCTCCTCTCCCTTCCATTGCAGGTTTCTGAATGTGGCTGGCCAGCAAGACGAGCGCCAAATCTTCAGAATCTGTATAGCATATGCAAGAACATGCATTTGTGGCTGAAACAAGACCAGAAAAATGTTTGCATTGTGCACTGCCTTGTAAGATGAAAAAGAAATTGCTTTAAATCTGAAGTGCTTTGGTCAATCCAGCTTTGTATTGTGGATAAGGATGCTAATATCCTCTCAGTTTGTTGGTGTTACTGACTTTACTGCCTGGGGACACTTCCTTCCTTCTGTGTCTTTAGGAAAGTTATTTGCATAAATCTCATCCCTAGGCAAATTCATATGGGTAATGTAATCCTTGCTTGCGTGCAGGTAGCAGGGAAGACTGTGTAGAGGAGGGATTAAGGCAAAGTAGCCTTTAGGAGAAAGAATCTTCTTTGCTATTCTAGTATTTGCTTTATTTTTTGTTCATATTTTCTGAATGACAGCTGGGTTTACACTGCCTTTCCCACTGCTGTTCATTTAGATTGTAATCTCCATCTGCAGAATTGCAGAAACTGAGTATGAGACTTGTGGAACTTGCTTTTGCTGGCCGCAGGTGACTATAACTTCCACTGTTGTCTAATGTGTCATTAACTTTGATTATAACACAAAAAAGCAATAAAACTCTTGATCAAGAGCCACTTCATGTCTAACATGAGGTGAAAAATGAATTTGAAGAATGGTCACTATGCTCAAGATTTGAAAATGACATTATTGTTATGTTTACATAAGAGAATTGCATGTGAAATTTTGACATTCCTCTTTTCCTGTGCAGTGTAAAGAGAAACACAACACTAGTTACAATGCTTATGATGCTGCTGGAAAGTATTCAGAACCATCATTTGATATAGTTTAGTAGTCTATATGGAATATATCAGAGTCTAAAAGAGAATTTGTTAATGTGCCAAAGTTTTGCAAGGAAAAAAATCCGTTACTGCCAGCTCCTGAAAACCAGTGTGATTTTCAGTGCTGCTGTGGGGTTAGGAATCCAATTCTGTATTAAAGTGATACTTATCCATATCACATGATTGCTGGTCAAGTAGGTAAGAAGCAGATGTGATGAATAAGCACTATTTTTTTGTAACATCTTTCCCTTGAAGTGTTTCCTTTAAGGTACCTAAAACATTTCTCTTCCTTTGTGAGGGAAGTTAATACCTGGCTGTGTGCCAGATGTGAAAAGTGTATACCAGAACTACTAGAAAGGAATGGTAGTTGCAATATGTATCCTGGTTTTATCTAGCTGAAAAGTTTTGTAGATTTAAAAGCCAAGAAATCTGTGTTGAAAAGAATGCTTCATCTGGTGGAGATAGAGACTAAAAACATTCTACACTTGAATAACAAAGCATGAGTTGCTTCTTGTGAAGGTGAAACTGCCTCTGGGTGTCTGGGATTCACAACTGGGTAGGACTTCCTGATTTCTTGATCTTTACTTTAGAGTTTTGCAATAATGCACTGAACTGTTAAACTTTCATATTGTAATTTGAGTGATACAGTGGAGAACAAGGAGTTGAAAGTGTGGTTTAAATGGCAACTCCTTACTTCAGCTACAGTTAAGTCTTTCTGAACTGGCAGTGACTGGTTTTAACTGTCGTGAACTGGCATCCTGTTTTATTGATATGACAAGACGGTAGCACAAATACTAGAGGCTGGAGTAACTCCTGGACACCTGCAGTAACCCTTCATGTAATTGTTTGGGGGCCTGCAGTGAGGATGCAAGGTCATCCCTGAAAACTTGCACAGCTTTAATAAGGTGTGAGTGCGGAATCATCTTGGTGGAACTTAGCATCGAAGAGACTTGCAATGGGGTATGCTGCAGCTCTGTGTGCTTCCGACAGCTGCTTTTGACCTGGATTGAAATGAACCAGGTTAAGATAATTATACACACCCTAGGAAAAGTTATGTTTAATTTATGAAGGTTGTTTCTTTTCAAAATAGTTTAGACACAAACCTTTTCTAGTTTGAGACTTTAGGACAAAACTTATGCTCAAAATCTTGCTGTTTCCAACTGTTGCTTTTTATTGCTGCCTTAATTATTGTTTATGCCTGAGGATTGTTTATTTTTGTAGTCAAGAGCCATCCTCCTTGTGAAAACATACAAGGAAAAATTTAAATTCTTGCTCTCATCTCTATATGGGAGTGGTTTTTTTGCTCCTATTTTACTTCTTTCTGAAGTACAAGATTCTGTCATGAGATTTGCTTTCTAAGAAGATATTGTTTTGAATGCTGTATTTCTGGTTGTAAAGTGACCTTTAAAGTCTTATAAAGTTGACCTCTGACTTCATGCCACAGTGGCAAAAGTGTTTGCTGTGGATTGCTAGGTATGATGATATAATTTGGAAGTGGCTTTGTGATGCAAGTGAACGTAGGCCACTGCTTGTCATGCTGATCAGGGGTTTGTATTCATTACTGTTTTATCCAAATTGTAGGCATCTCGGGGTAGGGACCATGGTTTTGTTCCATCTGAGTGAGATTTAACTGAAAGGCAGAGTCCAGCCCATAGAATCATAGGCTAGCTTAGTGACTTCTGGAAATCACTGGGCTTGCTGTTTACGCGAGCAGCAATAATACTGATTTGCTGGAGTGCTCTTTAAGAATCTGGCTTGCAGTGGTGCTGGCGTACACTCTTTTCATTGTCGTCAGTAGTGGTTAGAATACAAGCTTGGCTTTGAATAAAATGTCTGTTAAAACAAGTTGAGGAAAAGCATTTCCTTCTTCACTACTTCCACACTTGTATGGCCAAGTGACTACCAAAAAAACCCCAAACCAGTTTGTATACTAGCAAAAAAAAAAGTGAGAGGTCCTGTTCTGTCAGCCATTGGCTTTTCTGAATCTTAAGTGTTTTGTCAGGTAGAGGTGAGTCTAGGATGCATGTGGTTGTGGTCTCTTTTACATAAAGAGGATCAGTGTTTTAATTTCTTGTATTATAATTCATTTTCCTTTAATCATAAAAGTCACTCTAATATATATCACTAAGTACCTAGTCTTAATTAATATTACTTATGCAATATAGAATCTCAGTTACAATTTATCAGTCATGCACAATTAATCTTGGTGATACCTCTTGTAACTAAGAAAGAGATCAGCCTAAGTTTACTATACTGGTTACTATACTGGGTTACAGCTTGCAGCCTAAGGCATCAGCAGTCTACCTACTGAGGTTAAGCAAGTTAGCTACTAATATTAACCAAAGCACGTGGTTTGAATAGTCAGGTGTAAAATTACTTTAGTTCCCAACAAGGTAGCAGCCAGGAATAAAACTTAAAAATGACTGCTAGTGATAGTAAGGTAGTAAATACAAACTGAAAATTTCAAATGGTGTTAAGCTAAAGCAATTACTACATATTACCTGCTTGCTCAAATGTGAATGTCTCGTCTTGTATGGAAATCAAACGTTTCATGTTCAGATACAGACTTGAAATCTGAAGGTGACACTAGCTTGAACTTCACTACATTAAATAAGGAGATAGTGTGGTTTTCAGTAACTTATGTAATACTTTTTTGACTAGGTTTAAAGTTACATTTTTAATTTTTTTTTGTAGGATGGAAGAGCAGCATCTGCTGTTGTAGTTTGTTCTTTTCTGTGTTTCTGTCGTCTCTTCACTACTGCTGAGGCTGCAGTTTATATGTTCAGTATGAAACGCTGTCCTCCTGGCATTTGGCCTTCTCATAAAAGGTATAGTATCAGAGTACTGTTGAAGCAAGTAGCTATGCAATTGTGAATATACTATTATTTTTGCAGGATGCTTTTTAGGAAGATAAAGTATTTTGATTGTGTGTGTGTTTGAACAGCATGTGTGTTTTAACAGCAAAATACTTGGAAAAACAGATGAGTAGAGAAGAAAGTTCTGAACTTTGTGAGCCTTTAAATTCTTACCAAAAGTGAGTAAAATAAGTGAAGAAATAATAGGAAGGAAAACGGGGCCATGTAGTGCTTTTGAATGCTCTTTTAAGTATGAAGTTCTTTTCCAAATATGTTAGACTTATTCTGAGTTTACTATATTACAGTAGATTTTCCTGTGTCAGAGCGCTGCAAGTTCTTTGGAAAGACCAATAATTATTTCTATCAGATGTTTTAAACTGACTATTTAATTGAATAGATCTTTTAACAAAGTTTCAGTACTAACTGGTAGTAAAGGTGTTTCATACAAAAAGGATTAGATTTAGAAAGGAGGAGTAAGAATTAGTGAAGTATAAATGTCAGATTATGGTGTTGTACAGATTTACTTTAAGTATGTTTAACAGGTACTCTACAAGAAAATTTATATTAATGAGGATAAAATTAAAGCCTTCAGGAAGCTTTGAGTTGCTAGCTTCAGAACTGCTACACAACTTTGTATTTTGTGTGAAAAACAAAATAAATGGTTCTCCTATTTGGGTGTTTTAATGCCTTTGGAAAG
>NW_009698288.1:20877-23691 GCF_000703405.1 Apaloderma vittatum
GAAAGAGTGATGTTACATTTATCCACTTTGGTTTTTGGAATTTTCTGGAAGGTGGGACACAGGTGTGGGTGAATTCATATGCAGTGTTGTATTCGGATTTCTGGGCAGTTGATTTCTGTGACTTGTGATGCAGCCATCAGGATTTTATACAGAAACTGTGTTGCTGTCAAATTGAAAATCTGGTTAGGGATCATAAATATTTCTTCATGTTTCTATTTCATTTTTCTTATGTGAAATTCTGTGAGGTTTGAAAACATCCTTGCTGGAAGTTCTCTTAAGTGTCTCCAGTGTTCTGCTGTTATTTCTCATTGCTCATTGGCTGGATATGGAGAGATGTGTTCTCCAATTTTTAGAATCCAGATCTCTGGTTAAATGACTCACTTTTGATTTTGGCAGATACATTGAATATATGTGTGACATGATGGCTGAAGAACCCATTATTCCTCACAGCAAGCCCATCCTTGTCAGATCAATCGTCATGACTCCAGTTCCTCTTTTCAGTAAGCAGCGTAATGGCTGCAGACCTTTTTGTGAAGTTTATGTGGGAGATGAGAGAGTAACCACTACCTCCCAGGAATATGACAAAATGAAGTAAGTATGGGTTAAGATTTACTCTGAAACAGCACGTTATGTGTTTTCTAGACCGATCTAAATATGAAGTACGTACAGTGAAGAGAGCGTGATTTTGCATGTGCTGGGTGAGCACTTCTTTGACACATGGAACGGCTTCTCTGTACCCTTCTAGCTGATCTTGAAAGGTGAATCATGGGAAAGAGACAATGTGGTTATAGTAGCAGCTTGGCTCTGTTTCTGCAGAACAAGGGGATGGCAGTGCGGTGACACAGTGAGAACTGGCGGAAGAAATAAGCAAGACTCTTTCCTCTCACTCCGTGTAGTGTAAACTGGGAAGGTTGAACCCTGGAGTACTCTACTGAACTGAACATTGTGTTTGTCATGAAAGTAGTAAGGATCCATCATGCATGGTGTAGGTGTGAGGGGAGTACTTTTTAGCTCCTGTACAGCTCTGGTGCTTCTGTTGTAATACAGCACAGGAATTGCAAATAGTACTAGAAGTGCTAGGTGTAGATAGTCACAGGCAGCAGAAAGATGAGAGAGTACTGAAGTCTTCCTAGCTTTCCTACAAATCAAAGCCCCATAAGGAGTTTAAGGAATTTGAGGAGACTAAGAAAGAAAGCAGCTGTGGGCTGTTTTTCTGCTCTTTTTCTCTAATGCTGTCCCTCAAGAGGCAGCAGTGCAGCTACAATTTCTCATGGCATCTTTCTTTGGAACACCTTTCTTCCTAGTATCCTGTCCCTTACATTTCTGAGCAGCTCCTTGAAGACATGTTTCTCCCATGTTTAATTTGAAAACTAAGAGTCTAAATATGTCTGTTCTCTCCTGTAGGCAACTGTTACTCTTGTTAATTTTAGAGCAGCTTTGAAGTTTTAATAACTTAGATTGAACCCCTCCTCTGTAATAAGAATTTGGAGCAGATTTTTATGAGTTGATATTGAAGACTTCGGAGAAACCAAACTAAACAAAAGTTAATATGCTATTTCTTTTAAAGACAAAAATAACTGTGGATATTTGTTTTTCTTCAGGGAGTTTAAAATTGAAGATGGGAAAGCAGTAATTCCACTAGGTATAACAGTCCAGGGGGATGTTCTCATTGTGATCTACCATGCCAGGTCAACGCTAGGAGGCCGACTGCAAGCCAAGGTAATGATAAATTTAACAGCCTGCATGGAGGATTTGCTTTATCTTGTTGCAGTTTTGCATCATACTTATATTTGTGATCTCTTTAAGAACATGATTTTATTTGCTATTCTTAGTTCAAAGAAACGTGTGAAGTTTTCATGTACTCAGAAATTTAGCCTTTTCATGTCTGATAAGTATGTTCACTATTAGTGCTTTGCATGTAGATGCTTTGGTAGGCATTTCTGGAAATTACTACAGTAGTGGTAGTTATTATATTTGTATGGAAAGCCTCTAGTCAATGTCTGAGGCAGTAATTTTTATCTGTTAAGCTGCACAACAAGACAGAACTTTTATATTCTGTAAACATAAATTGCAACCAAGTTAAAAATACCACTCAACAGGAAAGTGGAATTCCAAGGGCTGCCTGTACAAAGTAAGCTAGAAAATTCTGTTGGGTTTTTGCAAACTTTTTAGAGCAAGGCTGCATTTTTGTAGCTGGTATTCTTAACAGTTTTTGTTCTAATAGGGAGAAGGCACATCTATAACTGTGGATGCAAATGTATTGCAAGAACACTTAAAACTTGTTAATGAAGCCTGTCTTCAAATTTCTAAAAGAGAAGCATGATGTTTTTTTCTCTGGATGGGTAACCCAAAGTAAACTTGGAGATAAGGGGTAGTGCAAAGCTTAAGATAACTTGGAGCACTGTGAAAGTTGATCCAGAGGTTCTCCGGATGGTTTCCATACATTTTTGGGCAAACAAGCATGTTCATACATACCTATTGTTATTGAGATAAATTCTTATTATAAATTATAAAAATAAAGTATTATTTTTCTTCTCTTTTTTTCTAATTCATGTATAGGAGGGTAGGTATCAGATCTTATCGTATTACAGGGGTTCAAGACTTTCTTAATGTCCCCAGATTGCTAGATCTTCCAGAAAAAGCACAGTGGAATAATTCTGTGATGTGCAAAAACAAGTATATGGCTCAAAGTCATCGGTGAAGGATCAAAGTATTATTTAAGGTGGAAAAAAACTTTGAGTCCAACTGTTAACCTAGTGATGCTAGGTCAACCACTAAACCATATCCCTAAGCACAATATCTACACATCTTTTA
>NW_009698289.1:0-9097 GCF_000703405.1 Apaloderma vittatum
CAGGAGGAGGAAGAAGAGGAGGAGCCTCTCCCAGCCTGGTTCAAGGCAGGAGCGCATCTGCCTTCCTTCTGCTCTCCCTCCAGGCCGATCGCTGCCCCGAAATATTTTCCCTTGCAGTTGTCTCTCCGCAGGAGGGTTTGTTTGCACTGAGTTGGTCCGTCTCTGCAATGCATCGGCTGGGTTAAGCCGAAAGAAGGCTCCGCGGAGGGTTTGGGAAGTTCAGGAGCTGCTTGTCAAGCTGGGGCACAGGAGTGGAGGTGGCCCTGGCACTCACCCTGTGCCAGACCCAGCAGGTCATGATGAGATTTCCCCCATCAGAAGAAAGTCTGGGTGTACTTGAACTGCTGTGAGGGTTACCTAGCGGCTGGGAACAGCAAGTCCATCAACACCTCCATCACGGGCAGCTGAATGTGGGTCAAAGTCCTCAGTTGTATGGTTCAGTCTTCGTCTGCAGAAGTGATTTTAGCTAATGAGGCTCAAATCTGTGTGAAATAGCAGCCTTCACACGTTTCAGGATGGGTTTGACCCTGTGGGTTTCTGCTAGCTACAGCAGAAGCATTTCTGGGTGAGCCTTGGAGCGCAGGCTGTGTGCAGACTGTGACCGGGGCAGTCACAGTGATCCTTGCTCATCGCCTTTTTTCATCACGTGCATTTTGACTATTTAAGCCACAACCATTAATGCAGCATTTATGCCACAGCTTGTTTCTTTTGTAAAAGTAAGAGTCAGGAAAGCAGACAGGAAGGCTCTTATCTCTACGCAAATCTTTGGCTTTCTCATCTTTTTCTCCATTGAATGCAGGGCAATGCTGAGTGAGCTGCTCTATGGTGACGCCCTCGGGAGCTACAGTGAAATTAACCCCCTCTGCCAGTGGATGCACTGTAGCATGTGGGTCAGATTGTGCTTGTGTCAGGCTAGTTTTGGATCCAGATCTCTCAGTTATTTTTCTATTTCTTTTTTTTAAGTTTGCAAACTGTGTCCTCAGTCAGCACTAACTACAGGGAGAATTTCCACTTTGAAAGTACAGGCAAGTTTCTTTACTGCTGTGCAGGCACTGGAAGACTCGATTTTGGCTGTAACAGGGAAAGGGGTTGTTCTGTTCCACCCTTGCTGCCCATCTAGGTCTGAAAGCTTAAAAGGCCAGCTTATTCGTCCTGATGTAACCCCATGTATGGCATTTGCCCCAAGGCAGTGAAATTCCAGCAACTTGATACTTCAAGCTGTGACCTTTGAAGGGTTAAGGAAGTGCCCAGCTGCAACCTCCTGAGCTCGCTTGGATGCTCAGTTAAAGACAGGACAGCTGCACTTGTGTTGAGTTGGGTCCTTTGGGCTCTGCAAGCCTGTGGGATGTGAGTATTGTCCCCTGGGATGGGACATGGCCTTAGAGATGGATCCTTTCACTTTCCTGAGCCCTGATAAGTGGCTCTCCTGATGGAACCTGCTCGCTGTCATGTAGAGCCAATTCCTCCCCAAGAGGCGAAGGCAGAGGAGGAGAGGGCTGGGAAGCCTTCCCTTGCAGCGAAGCTGCTGCATCAGTCTAGCCGGCTGGCAGGGAGGGCTGGGGCTGGAAGGAATGCAGCTGCGTCTTGGCGGAGAAGCGGGAGTTTCTGGCTGAGAGGGAGCGACTGGAAAGCAGGTTTGCGCAGGGCGGCCAATCTTCTGTCCTCCCCCCTGCCCAAATCCTCTCTTCCCAGCTCTCCCAGGCAAAAAAAGCAGCTGGATCTCACAGGTGGGAGAGTCATGCACCACGTCTGCCCAATCGCAGTGGCAGCCCCCAAGGTGGGGGGACATTTGCTCTGTCTCCATTGGGAAGCCCCACGCTGCCTAATAGCTCTGGGAAGAGGCATGGCCGGGTGGAGCAAACCCTGGGGTTCAAGGCAGGGGTGAAAAATGTTCACCTGGTTCCACTGGGCACCAGCTCTCCCACTGGATTCAAAGAGCTTGGCAAAGGACCTGCGAAGTGACCGGCCCAGGGCTTTGTAGTGGGGAGTGACGCTGTGCAGGATCTGACCCTGCAGCCTGTGTCTGCAGCACAGCACGGGGGCTGTTAGCAGGGGGACCTTGCGGCCTAACCGGAGCTCTTGCCACATGGATAATTTTAGCCTGTGCAAATGGCAGTATTTGTTTTTCTACTGTTGTGCCTTTTCACCTTTCCCAGGGAAATTCTTGCCTCATGAGAGCAAGGGCCTTAGAGCCATGCGAGCACTGCTGCAGTGGCCCCCTCTACCTCCATTTCTCCACCTCCTGCCTGCATTACCCATCCCATGCCCCTCAACAAGACCATTTACAGTGAGGTGCTTGGCAGGAGCACCTTGGCTTACCTTGTCCTAGACCTTTCCCTGGGGCTGGGGTGCCTGTGTGACACCCTGAACACGTGCATGGAGTTGGCGACATGTGTGCGATCCCCCTCACTGGGATAGGACAGACAGGAACACTGCAAGCTTGTTTATTGTCAGTGTTTCAAATCAGTATTTTTTATTATAGACTCATCAGGTTGCTCACACTGTGGCAGGAATTTAATAATATAAGGCACAGGGAACATTCAGAGGTAAAAAAAAAGAGTTCTTAGCCTGTGAGACTTAACCATCCCTTTGCTCCTGTCAGGACCCTTTCTATAAGGCAAAATCCAAATACCTTTTCCCTTCCCTCTCACCCATCCCTTAAACCCTCAAATCCAAGACAGGAAAAAAAATACTACATCCTTTCCCTCGAGCATGTGGCAAGCACGTCGCTCTCTGAGCGGAAATGTCCCTTCTAAGCCTGACACAGCCTCCCTGGGAGAGCAGGGCTAGAATTTAGGCAGAAGTCGGGAGCGTTCAAGGGCACGGTGATTTGGGAAGAGCCAAGAGCTTTCTCTCAGCTATAGCAGAATTGCAACAGCAAGGTCAGCCACGCACACCCTGGGGGAACAGGTGGCCGCACCCAATCTCCCTTTGCAGCCCCAAAAACACAACAGCAGTACAGTCATTGAGTAATGGTGAAGCACGTAGCACTTTCAAACCTTTATTTTTCGAGGGGAGTTTACAGGATGGGATGCGTTTCATTTTAGTTTTAATTTTAGCGCGCTCTCCTATTTGTTCATTTGATTAGCCCTTTTTTTTTTTTTGTACCCAATGACTGTTAAATTCAAGCCCTGGGAATGAAAAAAAAAAACAAACAAAAGGAAAATGAAATCCTGCCACTCTATGTCTTTCTTTCTTACGCTTTTCCATCCCCTCTACGATGAGCTAGGTGACCGCAATGTCACCCACAGCTGCTCTGCTCAAAAAGCCCAATCCTCCTACATCCTCTGGCTCTGCCTTCCCTCGGTGGTCTGTAACTGGGGTCGGTGAATCAGCTGAGAGGTCTTTGCATCTACGCTGATGTGTCGGAGAACATGCTGTTAGTAAGAAGAGAAGTTGATCCGAGAGCGGATACGGAGACAGAGCGGATATTTAGGACAGGAATAGGGTTGGTCAATGGTAAAAACACTTTGGAGAGAGAAAGGGCTGGTAAGATTGTGTGGAAATAGCCAAGTGAGTAATCTAGTGGTAATAGATTAGGCTATGAATGAGGACTGTTTTTTCTCTTAGCACCGTTACTACATATGTTTAGATCTATATTAGCACCTTGTTCCCAGGGAAAAAAACAAACAAAACAAAAGCAGTTTAAAACCAAAGGAAGTGGGAAGGTGAAAACAAGACAAAGTTGGCAGCCGAGAAGGAAGCTAGGGGTTTAGATCACAAGATCCTTGTCTATGTCCTCTGTGGAAGGAAAAGAGAGAGGCAAAGTTAGAGGCGGGAGCTGCCAGGATCCCACTGCTCCCATGACTCCCCTCCCTGCTCCCCTGCGTTTCCCTCCCAAGGACTGGCTGTAATGCATGGCTTCACCCCAAGTGTGGGCTTTGGGGGTGCTTTTTGGTGTCCCCTCCACCCCCATTCCTCCTCTATTCAGTACTTACGCTCCTTAATGCCAAAGCAGCTGGCCCACTCCTCCAGAGCGATGTACTTGTCATTGTCCAGGTCACAAGCCTCGAAGAAGCGGGTGGTGCAGTGCTCCATGGGGATGAGGGGGGCACGGAGCGGGGCCAGCTCGGTGTGGGACAGGTACCTGCCAAGGTGATCACAAAGTCAACGTGCTGCCAGCCAGCACCAGCACCACTCCCCAAGGGAGGGGAGTTGCTCTGCTGGGTGTGGGGGACGGTGCAGGGCAAGATGCTGGACCCAGCTCTCTGTTTGGTTTGTTGTCCCAGTGCCCTCGCAGTTCCACCACTGAGTGTCACGAAGGTCAAGGACCGGTGTCTGGTTTTGCAACTGGCTATGCTAGTCACAACGCAGCCAGCAGCTGGGAGGTCCTCACTGGCTGCCGCCACCCTGTGGGTCTGTGTGTGTGATCGCTCTTGTGCCCATCTCCAGCTCACAGCTAAGCCAGCAGCTGCTATTTCAGCTGCTGAAGTGATCCTGGGGCCTTTGGACTAAGATATTTTAGGGAACTATCACACGACAGTAAATCTGAGAAGACAGAAACTCCACACCCCAGGGAGATGGGAGCAGCTGGGGCTGGGGGACGTCCCTCTTCCTCTAGGAGAGCTGTTTGCAGAGGGCAAAACTGCCTCTACTTGAGTCTGGTTTGCCCCAGCCCCTGCCAGATGTGCTTGCAGAGGCTGTCTCTCCACCCGCCTGTGTCACATCTCCAGCCTTCCTTGACACGTTCTGCTACCACATCACCCTGGTCCTTGGGCACAACAGGGTGCTGGTGGCAGTGCCTGTTCTGCTCTTCTGACACTCACCCGTCAATGGGGTGCTGGTCCAGCTGCCCGAACTGCCAGTGCACGGGGAAGATGTACATGTTGTAGTTCTTCTCAAAGTCGCGGGCCAGCAGCTCCACGGTGTGGTCACCAGCCTCCAGGCGCTTCTCATTCTCATGGATCTTCTTCACCTATTGTAGAAGAGGCCAGGGAGACCTTGTCAGCAGGGGAATGGGGTGCAAGAGGGGACCCTGGAAGGGGCTTTACATAGAGGGCCCACAGGTCATTCTGGATGGGCTTCCCATGTGTGCTGGACTCCCTTGGCACAGTGAGCTCTGGAGGTGCCTCCTGAACACCTTACCTTGAGCTTCTGCTTCTCAGTCAGCAGGTTGTTGTCCTCATCACGCTCGTACAGGGTGATCAGCACGTTCTTAAGCCAGTCCCGCATGCGCAGGGGGAACTCACTCAGCTCGGTGTCCAGGCAGGCAGGGATGACTGGAAACCGTACATGGTGGTCAGTGTGGTCTGAACACACAGCCCCAGTGCCCGCTTACCTCAGCCCTGAATCTGCCTGGACCTTTGCTCTATCTCAGCCCATGGGCAAGGGATCTGTGCTCAGGTTAGCGGTCCTCTTGTCTAAGAAAATGGCTCCACTTACATTTGCAAGGCCCAATGTAGTCCAGGTGCAGCTTGTGTCCCTTCTTGGTTCCCTCCAAGGTGCACTTGGTGGCAAAGAAATGGCAGGAGGAGTCGTAGGTCTTGTTGTCAGTGCCGCAGACCTGCACAGGATGGGGAGATGCTGTGTGAGAGGCAGCGAAGCTCAGCTTTACTGGGGAGTCAGCAGGGAAAGATTCCAAATGAGATGTTTAACTTGTTTCCTGGGGTGACAACGGCTGCTTGGGCACCACTGCCTGAGGCCACATGGGCACCTGCAACCCTGAATCTGACTGTCTTCCTCACACCACCTCTGGCAATGTCCTGTGTGGGCTCCTTCCCTGCTCTGGTCCATCAAGCAGCTTCTGCCCTCACCTTCTCGAAGACGCCGGCGGTGGCTGGGCAGCTGGAGGGGTCCTGGCACACACACATGGGTGAGTTGTTGTCATCCAGCTCGCACACTTTGCCGTGCTTGCAGTGATGGTTCTGGCAGGGGTCTGGGAGAGGGTAGGAAGCAAGGTCAGTGTCTGCCCAATCCACACTTCCCATGATCTGCCTGGGGCATCTCAGCACAAAGGGAAGACAGAGACTTCACGATGGACAGCCCTGAGCATCACCCCCTGCTCTGGGAAGATGTGAGGATTTCCAGAAGCCAATGCTAGCCCTTGGGCTAATCCTGTACTCTCTTCTGTAGCCAAACGACACAATGGCTTTTCTGGTGTAAAAAAAATGGGTTACGGAAAATGGCATGCTGGAAAGAGGCCATGCACCTCTTTCTTTTGTTTTTAAGTGTTATGTCTAGGTTGGCACTGGCCTTGTGCTACAGCCCTTCCCAAAGAAGTCCCTCACTGCTTGAGGTGGCTAAAGCTCCCCCCACCCAGGGAAGGGTTGATGTATCTGCTTGCTGGAGGACAGGGGAAGAGCGACTTACTCTCTGCAACAATCTCTTCTACATCTTCTGTGGGTTCCTCGAACTCTCCCACCTCCACCTGGACGGGGTTAGCCCCCACAGGCTCCTGCAAAAGAGGTTGGTGTTTCTGATGGGGGTTCACACAAATCTCGGCCCCAGCTCTGGGGAGCAGAGCAGCCGCTGCCATTGCCCTTGCTCCCCCATGCTTTGGAGACTCTCTTCCAAGAGCAGTGGGTGCTGCAAAGAGTGGGTGACAAGAAGCAGCAGAGTCACCTACCTCTGTGGTGGGATCTTCGATGACCTCTGTCTCATCGGGCAGAGCCTCCTGCTGCGGGGGAGAAGAACCATGAGTTGGAGTCCAAGGGAGGACAATCCCAAGGGGAATGACCTGCTGGGACAGGGGTAAGGCCTCCCTTGGGTTTCCTCTTCCCCCACTGCCCCCCATCCCACAGGGTGGTATTCAGTATAAAGGAAAACCCCCATCAGATACAACCTCGAGAGCAAAGAGGCTCTGTTGTTTCCTATACTTACCGGAGCTGCCAGGGCTTTGCCTGCCAGGCAGAGAAGGAAAAAAATCCAGGCCCTCATCTTTCAGCAAACCCTGTATAAAGGAGATGAAGAGGGGGGATGAAGAAGGGGGCCCAGCTGTGTGGCTGCAGGCTGAGCTCAGAGCTGTCAGACAGGCAGAATCATAGAACATATAGAATGGTTTGGTTTGGAAGGGACCTTTTAAGACCATCTAGTTCCAACCCCCTACAATGGGCAGGGACGCCTCCCGCTAGACCAGGTTGCTCAAAGCCTTGTCTGGCCTGGCCTTGAGCACTGCCTGAGAGGGGACATCCACAACTTCTCTGGCCAACCTGTACCAGTGCCTCACCACCCTCATATTGAAGAAGTTCCTAATGTCTAATCTAAATCTACCCTCTTTCAGTTAGAAACCATTACCCATCATCCTATCACTACGCTCCCTGATCAAGATTCCCTTCCCATCTTTCCTGCAGCCCCTTCAGGTACTGGAAAGGTGCTATTATAAGGTCTCCCCAGAGCCTTCTCTTCTCCAGGCTGAACAGCCCCAGCTCTCTCAGCCTGTTCCAACCCCCTGATCATCTTTGTGGCCTCTTCTGGACCTGCTTGCGTAGTTCTACATCATTCTTATACTGGGGGCCCCAGAGCTGGGCACAGTTTTGCAGGTGGGGTCTCACAAGAGCAGAACGGGAGAATCACCTCTCTCGACCTGCTGGTCCCGCTTCTTGTGATACAGCCCAGGATGTGATTGGCTTTCTGGGCTGCAAGAAAAGGGTGTTCTCTTCTCTTCCTGCCTCATCTGTTTGGTATTACAGACCCACATGCTGGCTTTTCTAGTTAAAACCTTGAGCCAAATCATGTTTCCAAGACAAATACTTTTGATTTTGCAAAATCAAATGATGGAGGTTTAGATTTCTCATGTGTTCCTGGATGCCTTTGGAAAAAAATGTAGTCAAAATGGCAGTTTTTCTTTCCTTCACACGATTTTTTTGACTAAGAAACTAATTTTTCATGTTAAAAGACCTTGATATGAGCCCTGGGTACAAGTAATGAAACTCTCCACCACTTTATTTGTCAGTCAGAGGAAAACATAAAAGTGGAAGAAGGAAAGAGATAACAGAAAGATGGTGAGATAGGGCACTTTAAAATTAAATCCTTTAGAAAAACACTTCCCACATGGACACCAACCTCTGTCTGTGGGTATCAGGTACCAGTCCCCCAACTCCAGCACCCCCAGATGTTGGGGTCTCCACTACAGTTTTTCCTTTTGCTGCTCAGACTAGGAAGTCCCCAAACCGTGTTTGAGGGATCTAAGTTGCTTTGAGGCTGTATCCTGCCGGGAGATGATCTCCAGGAGGATGAGCTCTTTGCACCTTTCCAGTCTGGGCTGTTGCAGAGACTCTGAAGGATGCATGAACCAGAAGAAGTGCACAGCTGGTGAAACTGCCCTGTCCTTGTCCCCCCACCTCCGGTTCCTGTTTGGCAGGATTGAGCCCCTCTGTGTGAGGGCAGAGAGAGGCTCAGCTGGATGCTTAGTATGCTGCTGGCATTCCACTCCTGACAGCGAGGTCTGCCCGCTGTCTTCCGCCCGCGGGGAGAGCGGAACCCCCCCGGTTTGCCTGCTGCAAGCGAGGGGACCTGTCCCTGTGCCAAGGCTTCCGCTGTCTCCCTTTCGCTTGCCCTCCTCTGCCCCACCTGTGTGGCCAGGGCATCGCAGCCCACCTGCAGGGTGGATGGATGGCTTTGCTGGGATAGAAAGCCTTGGACAAGGTGTCCTCTTGTCTCTCAGTGAGCATGGATGGATATCTAATTTGCTGGTGCATCCTTTCCCTCCCCTGCCATGTACAGCAGCTCTCCAGGTATAAAAACCCACACTAATGCTCTACTGCCAGGGCACTAGCAGCTGGGCTTCCTAATTGAGCAAGGTTTGGTCATGTAGAGGTTGAAATCCTTCTTCCAATCTCAGTGTGTCATCCAGTCCTGGTAGGGTGCTCCTGCGAAATAGGTGTCAGGATGTGGAGAGAAGCTCCCCAGGGGCATTGGAGGGCTGGGAGCATGGGGTGGTGGGTTTGGCTGCCATGGTGGGATGGAGGAGCTGTGGGGAGAGGGGCTGGGGGTGGGGGTAGGTGAGCCCGTTTGCTCTGGCAAGGCTGCAGCTGAGCAGCTCCCTGCTCTCTGCTCAGTACATGCTGTCCCTTCCCCTTGTCTTTATTTGTTCTGGAGGCTGATGAGAGCTCCCCCAGCATTTGCCAGGAGGGATCACTGGTTCTTCACTTCTAGAAGG
>NW_009698289.1:9138-10922 GCF_000703405.1 Apaloderma vittatum
ATCTGGCCACCTCCTCCCTTGCTACCATCCCCTGGTTTGTAAAGGCTCCTCCTTGGACTTCTCCCAAGGGACTTGTTGGCTTTGGAAGATGCTCTGAGGTTCAGTGATGCTTGTTGGGCAGAAAAAAGGCTGTGTCCAGCCTGGAGGAGAAGGCAGTACATGTACATGTGGAAGCTGACATTAAGAAAAACCCAACCCCAGACCAAGGCCATCTCAGATCATTTCCCCAAGCCCTCAAAAAAATCCTGAATTTCAAAGTCTGGGCACGCAGTAAGCCGGGGTCAGGGAATTACTTGCTTGCTAGGGGCCAGCAGACATTCAGAGCTGCCAGTGTTGTGTTTGGAGGGAGAAGAAATACGAAAGAGTCTGAGCAGACAAGCTGTGCAGAGCTGTCTCATGCCAGATTGGAAAACAAGTTTATTTGAAAAACAACATCCTTCTCCAGAGGCAGAGCCTGTGCACAGAGGACATTGCAGTGTCTGTCAGCCTCTGGCCGTTTCACAAAGGCATGATCTTTCCCGAATCCCTGATGGCCAAAAGTCCTGAAATAACTGCCCAGGAGCTCTGTGCACGGGGCTGCTCCAGGAGAAAAGGCTGGCCTATGGTGCAAGTGTCCCTCCGTGTGGACCTACCATGATCCTGTTATCTGAGAGGATGCTCTTTGGAGCTGGCAGCTGGACCATGGTTTAAGCTCAGTATCCATTCTCAAGCCGGAGGAGCCTGGGGGGATCCCTGCGAGGGGTCCTGCACTGGGAATGCCTGGCACTGCTGAGAGAAGTGTGAGGGGCAGAGCAATGGGGTGCAGCAAGGGCTCATTTTGGACTGAGAAAGAGATTTTAGCAAGCAAGGGCTTATACTCTTATGTATCCTAAAGGAATCAATGGAAGCCAGCACTTTGCGAGATGCTGGAAACCAGTAGGTCATGGGCACAATGAGGGCTGCTGACTATAGGAAAAGGTAAGCCTCCACGGTCATCACCCCCTCCTCAGGCCTGCCCTCCTTACTGCTGCTGATGGAGAAGACAGCCTCACGCCCATGGCCCGTACTGCTTTTCTAAAGGTTGACGCCACATGCAGCCTAAGTGGGGTCTTCAGCTCCCAGTCACTGTGTAAACAAAGTCTTGTGGATCCCATAAACCCCTCTCTATGGTTCACCTTTCTAGCATGGCCCAGGATAACCCTCAGTGCATTTTGCAGACATGTCCCTAACGAGAGAGCCATGGGGTGGAGAGAGGTCTGACACTGACCCTCAGTACCTCCATAAATTCAAAGCAAGCTACTCTGGCAAACTCTTTACTGCCCTCCCCCTAGTCCTGTAACACCCTCATAAGTTTATCTTGGGGAAAATCAGCCTCCAGTGATACTCGGAGGAGAGTCTGTGCCACTGAATTTTGTCTCCTGCCCAACCTGGGGGACTTTCTGGGCTGGGAGAGGGTAAGGACTGGGCGGATGTGGCCTCCAGAAGGAATGGTGGAGCATGGTCCATGTGGCGCTGACCCTCGCCAGGGTTGCATAAGCCCTTCGGATGCCACGTTAGCGTGGGGAGGAGTCTCTGTCCGGCCACTTTGACAGCTCCTCCCTGAGGCCACTCGGATGACCCCAGCTGCCTCCACTGCTAACTCATGGGAGGAGCCCCCCTGCTGCCTCTGATCACCCACAGTGGCAAGCTGGAGTGGATAATGTTGGGCAAAAACCCTCCCATATCTTGGCTTCCCACCGGCACCCCAGCCGGCCATGCAGGAGGCAGGAGCTGCTGCACTCACCCTTCATTTGCTTCTTGCTCTT
>NW_009698289.1:10958-13273 GCF_000703405.1 Apaloderma vittatum
CTTCCGAAGGCCCAGAAGAACCTTCTGCCTGCAGATGAGTGACCAAGTGTGGCCACCACAGAGACACAGGACGAGAGCTGTGAACCCACTGCCTTGCCCTCACCTCCCTATGCAAGCAAGACCCTCTGAGCTTTACTCAGCCAGCCACTCTCAGGCTGAAATTCAATTTGAAGAGTTGTTTGCATGAGTCCCCATAAAGCTCCCTGCGGAACAGGTCCCTGCGTGTGCCGGGGGTGCCAGCTTGCCCAGATGTGTTGCAGCTGCACGGGGTTCCAGAGGAGCAGGGTGGGAGCAGAGGGCTGTGCAGTCGCCTCGCACACAGCGTGCAGGCTAGGAAAGCTGAGCTAGGTTTGGATGGAAGTGAAATTCCCTTTAGCTCACACAGACACACACGCACTCCAAGTAAAACACAGGGAAAGGAAGTCTGTCTACTACGTCTGTCCCTGCAGAGGAACTACAGACAGGTCTGCACCACAACGCTGTATTAACCCATCCCCCTTGCAGAGAGTTGATCAGCTCTGATTGCACTTATAAATGCTCCAGATTCTACAAGTCTCATTGATGTAAGAGCAAGAGCCCATATGCCACTATAGTTTTGTACTGGCTTGAAGCTATCCATATGATTCTATGATTCTGTGATTTGTCTAGGTTGCAAACTGCATCCATAATGGGAAACAACTAAATTAGTAGGAAGAAAAGTGCATGAGTGAGACCTAGGCTGCAGGCAGTGGTTCACTGATGAGACCTTTGCAGACCTCAGTTAGAAGGACAGGCGATACAGCATTTTTCTAGCCTGCCTGAGCTTTTTCTTTTGTTTGCACTGGACGCGGGACAGTGCCAAAAGCAGCCTGAGTAGTTCTGTGCCAAATGCAAGTGGTCCCTCTGGCTCCCTGGGGGGACCTAGCAAGCTGATCCCTCACAGCTCCACAAAGGAGGACAAGAAGAAACTGTCCACTAAATATTGTGCAAAAATGCAAACCATCTTCAAAGCATTCCCTCCACTCGTCCTGCCACAGCTGCTCCAGCGATAACAGCCCCGACATCCCTCCGACCAGAGGACCCAGAAAGGGTTTCCATGGGAGCCGACATTCCTCTGGGGCTGAGTCATGGAAGAGCAGAGGGTTGTGGAAGGAGGGGCTTGAAAAAAGTTTGAAAAGTTTATTTCTCCTCTTCCCCCTCCCAGCACCGCCCGCATCCCTACTCCTGCCTATGTGGCAGACAATAGCTCGGCTTTAACAGCTGCGCAGAACGCATCAGCCGTTTATTTCCACCTAAAACTCGCCTGATCGACCCTAACAAACGGCTGCGATTTACTTTTGTCCTTTTGGAGGGTTGCTGAGATTTCGGGCTGTTTGAGTCGGTGGTAGCTGAGGGCTCGGAGTACTGGCAGCATTCCCAGTGCCCCCAATTTCACTCCAACTTGAGACTGTTGCCTTTCGGTTTGGGTGGGAATTCAGCCCCCACCCTGTTACTTTCCTTTTCTTGCCTGGATACAACAGAGAGGATTTTTTTTAGAGAAGCGACACAGAGTTAGCCTGCCATGCACGTCACTAGGACGGAAAGGACAGCAGCTGCCTTTAAAGGGAACAAGTCCTTGGCTCTTCTACGTGGACCTAAAATTGTGCCTGACTGACCCTAAGTTCTTAAAACTTAAAAAAATCACCCAAAAGAGCTTTGTTCCTCCTCTCCTGCAACCCCCACCTCTCTAAGTGTTGACCAGCTGGAGTTAAGCAAACTAGGGCAGCTGGAATTGAAGTGGTTTCCAAGTCTGCTTGGAACAAAAACCTGACTGTCTTTTTTTTTTTCCTTTTTCTTTTTTCTTTTTTTTTTAGGAGAAATATGAGTGGCTGTACTGAAAAAAAAAACAACGCTGAGATGAAGTTGACAGCTCGTTTGTTCGTCTAGATATTCAGGTGAGTGAAACATCACCTGCCGATGCACCTTGGGCTGGGCGTAATCGGGACTGGTTTGTAACTAGATCTGATTTGCTCTGCAAGTTGGTTTGATGCACCCAGAGGTCAGTCTCATTCATCTCACCAAGGAACTACCCCACAACTAAAAACCCAGAGGGGGAAAAAAGGAGAGAAAAAAATTAGCGCAGATTAAACCTTTACAGTCAGACGCCACCATAATGTTAAAAGCTAGTAATCTGGCAGTGAAATACAGTAACAGACTCAGTTTAGAGGAGGAGATATTGCAAAGAGGAGAAGGAGAAAAAGTCAGGAGGGGTCTCTAAATGCATCACTGGGATGGGGAGCGCCCATCACCCCACCCCAAGTCATGCATGGCCAAGAACCAGACACACCCCACGGGCT
>NW_009698289.1:13304-32954 GCF_000703405.1 Apaloderma vittatum
GTTCCTGGGGCAGAGACCCCCACAAGTGGGGCTGTCGGGACCCCCACACCTGGAGAAATAGCACAGCAAAGGCAAACGCGAAAGTCTCGGGCCATACCTCGCAGTCCCGGCAGCAGGGCTGAGGAAAGTCCAGGCGCTTGGACGGGCTGGAGGAATCTGCAGGTTTTAGAAGGAGGCAGGAGGAAGCCAAAGGGTGGGCTGGGTTTCCCGCTGCCTCTCCTCCTCCTCCTCCTCGCTATCTTTCCAAATCGGTCTCTTCCTCTCTCTCTCTCCGCAGTGGGCAGTCCTACCCCCCCCGAAAGACAGGCTGAGGCACAGCCTGGGTCCAAAGGATAGACCAGAGAAATCAAGCAAGGCTGGAGATGGAGGGGGGTCCTCTCAGAGGGACAGGCAGCTCCCAGCACAACCTTCCCCGGCAGAGTCATTGTCACAGCAGCTGTCTGCATTGCTGCAACGAGTTTATTAGTTCTCTGGCTCTCTCGGACTAACAGCGTGGGGGGATTGGGCAGGAATACCAGCTCTCTGCTTGCTTTGTGAGCTCCTAGCACCTTGGCCTACTGCAATTGAAATGTTAAACGCTGTCATTTCACAATGGGGTAGTTCAGTCCCTGAGCTGGTGTTTCCCATCCTCAGGAGGAGGCAGAGGAAGACAGGAGAGTCCTCGCTCCTCCATCCTCTCTCCTAACACTGCTGCTATCTGGGAGTGCCTTGTGGGGAGGAAGAGGAAAGAATGATCTAGAGAACATGGAGAGCTCTGGCATGTCTGAAATATACTCTGAGTAGGCAGAGAAATGCTGGGCTGGGAGTTGTGACCAATCTCAGCACACTGGTCTCTCTGCTGTGATTATCATCCAGCAGATCTGGACTGACTGAGCAAAACTCACAGCTGAAATTGCTGGTCGGTTGAATCTCATGATCTCTTCGGACATCACAAAGTATTTTGACCTTGCAGATCATAACTCAGCTGGAGCAGCTGCCCAGCCAGAGGCAACCAGACAGCAAAGCTATTTGGAGTTGACTTTTCCCAGCTGTTACTCTCTATGATCAGCGTGAAAACCCAGAACATCTCTCCTTGCATCTCACCATGACTGAGAGGATTTAAGTTTCATCTGCACACTGATAGAAGCAGACAGCACGCCTTTATGCACCAACATAGCCATGGTGCTGCATTGCAGAGTGAAATCAGCAGCCCAAAAGAGAGGCTGTCAAAGTGCTGGAATTTGGGCATCCCTGAAGAGTGTCTCCATAACATCCAAGGCTATCTGGAGTGCTGTAGGTAGTCCAGCTCCTTGCAGCTTGTGATCCACCATCACTCCATCCAGGGCGATGCAAGGATGCTCTCTAGGGGCTGCTGGAAAGATGGTGGCTGGTGTAGGCAGCAGGACTGAGAACACGACATCTGGGCACCAGCAATCTGATTGTGGATGCTGGGTGAAGGACACTCAAGACCATAACAAAATGCAATACTGTGTTTTGTCTTGGCTTCATTTGGATTCATTCCTCATGATTACGTGCTATCCTTGAGAGGGGCTAAGACACCAGTCTGGGTGTTTAGCTCTTCCCACTGATGTTGCTAAGGACTTAGATGTCAGCAAAGGAACTGGCCTGTCCCGACTTGCTGGGATGTGCTGGCTCCTGCTCTGTAGGATGCCTGTTACTTCTTGGTTTGTGATTCTTTATCAGCCCACTCTTCCTCTGCCACATATGGAAGAAGCAAATGTAAGACTAAACATCCATATGGACAACAAGAAACAGAAAATAAACAAAACAAAAAGGGAAAAGGGAAGATAAGGGAGGGGGCCATGAGAAACCATCACCACTTCTCAGTGAGACAGTCAAGGTCTGTGATCAGGCAGCTCAGGAGGCTGCTGGCAAAGAACAACAGAAGAAATTCTTCTTCGCCCATTTCTTTACTCAGCTACATACCACTCAAACGCCATCCCTGGGTGCTGATGTGTGGATGTTGATATCACTCACAGAGATAGCCATAAATACCCTACATGATCTCAGGTCCGTGTGAAGGCCAGCTTTGTGATGCTGTCTGAGACCCCCTGGGTCCTTCTAACATAGCCAACCACCTGTGGCATCTGGAACATCTTCTCCTGCTGCAAGTGTCCATAGGTCCGATGGGCAGCTCAGTGTCACTTGTAGGTCCAGTTTGGCTCCAGAGGTAACATGTCCCCTAAGCCAAAGTTTCATTTATTTGATTTGCACCCCGAGGAGCTGAATGCTCACGTTGAATGCTCTCTGAGCTGGATTAGTCACGGCTCGCATTGAAATAGTACAGCTGCTCGTACTTCTCCTAAGGAAAAAAAAAAAAGAAGAGACATCTGGAAAAAATTTTAGAGAGGGAAAAAAAAAGAAAAGGAAAGAAACCGCATCTTTTCTAACTGACGTGGCAATTGCTTAGTGCTCTTCACTGTAGCCTGAAGCTAAACCCTCTCCTAAGGACTTAGACAACTGACAGTGCCAGGGAGATAATTACAACAGGGATTTCTTTATATACGTGGCGGCTTAAACCCTGGTTTTGAGCAAAAGCAAAAAGCAGCCTGCTGCAGTGATGCAGTCACATCTGGAAATGGCCCCCAAGCACACAGCGGTGAGCTATGAGTGGTTGGGAGTGAGGGGTCCTCACAGTCCTCTGTGCACGTGGTGGGGACAGCTGAGTCCTGCATCTTGTGAGGGACATGCTGCCAGGTGTGTGTTGTCATCAGTGGGCTGGAGAGGGAAACAGGAGTCTGGAGCAACTGACTGACTCTTTAATCTCAGCAGCTTTGAGAAGCTCCAGAAATGACTGAGAGCTTGCAAAGGAAGTCTTGAAAAGTCCCCTCCACACTTACAAGGCTTAGTGGAGTTGTCAAAGAGTAGATATTGCTGCCAGGCTGCCAGGAGGAAAACTGGACCTCACATATGCTTAGAAGGTCATGTCACGCCATCTGGGCCACTGGATGGTCAGGAGATCACCCAAGGGGCCTCATCAGCCCCTGGAGCCCTCGCAGTGCTGCCCGCCTCGCAGGGTGATTTGGGCACAGCTGATGCACCACAGGGCTCCCGGCACTCGTTCCCAGCTCAAGTGACCCCATGAACTCCAATGGAAGCAGCAAACAGGACAAGACCCCTCAAGGCCTGAGCTCAGTTTATGGCAAAGCCAAGAGGTTGGCAGGGCTGAGATTTGAACTCCAGCTAACCTCAGCTCAAAATCCAAATTTCTTCATCCCATTTTAAGCCAGGTTGGGCAGATCTGGGCTGGCTCAGTTGAGAAAACCTTGGTGCTCTCCAAGAGGGGAACAGTTCTGCTGCAAGAGAAGGAGAGAAATATAAATGAGCACCTTGATAGAAGCAATGAGTGTGGATTAATAATCCTGCTGTTTTGTACTCACAAGCCTGTCAGTCTAAGTAGTTTTTCCTTTTCTTCTCTGGGAGAGGTTCTCTAATGAGTTTTTCTGAAGAGGATGTTTCTGCATTAATTGCTGGTGGATGGTGCTGCAAAATAATGATCCCAAAGTGGACTAAATAAACAGGATGTCTGGAACCACTATGGGAATGTAATTTACCAAGTTCTCGTCTCTGGGTGTGTGGCTGGAGGCTGAGCCCCTCACAGGCATGGGGCAGTGTGGGGAAAGGCAGCGGCTGCTGAGGTGAGAACCCAGCACCCAGCTCAGGAAAAAGCAAGTGAGATAAGTGCAGAGTAGACAGGAATCTGCTTATCCCAGGAATGCACCAGCTCTCCTGCTATCTGAGCGTGTCAGCAGGTCCTGCAGGAGGGCCTCTGTTTTTTTCTCTTTCAGAAGCACATTAGAGGCAGAAAGGCTGTGCTCTCTAGACTTGCACTAAGCAGATGTATAGCCACCGAAAGCACCATCTGCACAGGGCAGGATGAGCTCAGACTGTCCTGGAAACTTCCCTGATGGTGGCTGGTTTTGTCCTACATGGAGCAGGGACTTCTCCACGGTGGGATGGGACCATCCCTCCATGCTCAGCAGCAGCAGGACTGATGCCTGGCCCAGATGGAGCAGAATGCCACCCAGCCAAGGTCTATTTCAGTGTCTGGACTGGGAGTACCCTCAGGTGCTCTGCAGATGGACTGGAGGTGAGCTGACTTAATAATGCAGGCAAATGGGGTACTGGGTCTGTCAGAAGCAGACGGAGAAGGAGCAGTGGATGTCATTGCAGATTTTCAGCTGTAAACCAGAGGCCCGTGGGGCAGGGGGTGGAAATCCAGCTGCACATGGCTCTGCAGTGAGTCATGACCTGGGAGCAGGCTGCAGAGCCAGGAGCCAGGACATGCTTGCTGTTGGATAGCTTGTTCTTTCCATGGTGTGCAGGGGCTCTCACAGCTGTCCCCTGGGGTCTCTGGTGGAAAGCGCTTCCCATGCCCTACAGGAGGGATCTCTTCCCTACCTCTTTCAAACTACCCCTGCAATGATCATCTCACTCACTTGGCAATGTGTAAGGCTGCAGGTTTGGGAATGAAACTGAACCCAAAGAAGCAGCAACAGAAATAAAAAAAAATCACGTTCCTCAGCTGTGGTGCAAGCAGGGAGCTCTGTGTGCCCCAGCTACCCCTCCTACACTGCCCTGGATGCCTCTCATGGGCATCAGGTCTGCAAATCACAGCTGTGCCTCCCCTCAGCTGCACCCGGAGCAGGTGGTCAATAGAAGCCCTCTGGCTGTAGCTGCAGCAGAGTCCACACAGCGCTGCCTGGAGCTGTCACACCAGGCACCAGCAGATGGGACAGGTCTTCAGCCACTTTGAAGCTCCCATGCTCAGTCTGGGCACATCCAGCCTGGCTGAGCTTGGTCTCAGTCCAATGCCTTCAATACCTGGAGGATCTCATTGCCTTGCCTAAGAGGACTCTTCCCTTGCCGCAGGGGACTGTTCTCTATTAATCCTGAACATGGGTATGTTGTGTGCCTGACTTACAGTTTGGTGTATTTTTGGGCTTGAAGAAAATGCAGTAAAGCTTCCAAGGGAGAAGAACAGCAAATGGTAACTCTGGGAAGTCCCACCTTGCTCCTAGTGGGTACCTAAGATGCACTTTCGAGTCCTCTTGGGCTTGACAGATGCGGCTTGGCAGCTTTTGAAGACTAGGAATAGAGCTGCTTAAGGAAATAAACAGGAATCCACCGTCAAGCCCCAGGGACATGTGGGGAGAGGGAAGCTCCTGGGCTGCTCTTTTGCATGGATAAACACAACCTAAAAGTCTCTCCTAAAAGACAGCCTTGATGGGAGCACCCAGGACATCCAAAGCCATCTGGAAAGCAGTGGCAATAACCATGGGTGAGGAAAAGACCCCAGAGACAAATGTCAGGCTTCGCAAGGCCTGGTGGTGCCAACTGCCTCTGTTTTTTTGGGTCATGAGCATGAGGTCCTCTTAGAAAGTACTGATTTTTAGATGAATTTGCTACATACTCCACAGTCTGTGATAACCAGACCACTTTTAATTTAGTTTAATCAGCTCCACAACCTTACATCTTGCGAGTGAAAGCAATGGTTTTCTTGGGCCGTATCTTTACTGGGACCCCCTTGGTGATTTGCTGGGAGCCCATTTAGATGTCTCCCTGGCAGGAGATGTGATGCAGTGGGCAGACTAGTGTGTGTCCAGTGGGGCTGGGCAGAGAAGGGGCAGAGCTGACATGGATCGGGATCACAGCTGAGGCAAAGCAGCAGGGCTTGGCGTCCCCTGCATAATTTTCTGGCTGCAGGAGCATGGTGGTTGAGAATATGGGCTTTAAATGATGGCTGCATTCAATCCAGGCTTGTGTACTGCTGGAGGTAAAGAGGAGCAGGGAAAGATGGTCTTGTGGAGGGCAAGGCATGCTGGTGACGAGGAGCCTGGGCTGCTTGTCAAATTAAAGACTGGAAAGTTCAGCAGTTCCCCATGGAGGCTGGAGAACAGGACCTTATTGTCCTCCTATTAACCACCATTGCTGGTAAAACCCTATCAAAATATCCCCCCTCTTGGCCAGCCCTGCCCTGCAGTAATTCAGTCTGTGTATGGCTCAGTGCTCCCCACTGGTTGTACGGCCCTGGCCATCCTGCTGTTGCATAAGCCAGGAAAGGCAGCTTCCTGCTGTGCAGAGGGATCCCAAGAAGACACATCTCCCCTAGCACCGCTCGCAGATGAGCTATTACAGCATCCCTGGATGCAGCGCGGGGGTGCCTGGGATCCCTGGTGTGCTGGGACCACTCCCAGCTGAGCCTACACATATCCATCCTGAGAATCCACATTTTTCAACCTATTGCTCTGAAGCTTTCTGCTTGAGCTGAACTTGCTTTTGAACAAGCCCTAGCTTGAGTTGTACCAGACAAACGAGTCAGGCTGCCAGATGCAGGAGGGTCCATAAACAGGATGTCCCTTAAAGAAGACACAATAGAACTGATTTTGGCAATGTGCTTATGAGAGTACCCTGTAGAGAGGGAAAAAACAGCCACAGGCAGGCTCAGAAACTAGCAAAGAATATATACGGGAGACAGTAGGATGTGTTTTTTGACAGCAAGGCTTTGGCATGGGATGTCTTGGGAGCCTGAGCCATTCCTGCCATGGAGCAGCTGCATGAAGAGCTGGTGGGAGAGGGTAGGTCAGGCTAGTAGGGGCAGTGCTAGCAATTGTTCGAGGATTTTAGTGTCTAATGACTCTGATTTATAAACACAGTCGCTCTAGGCCAACACCAACAGCAAAGGCTCTGATGTTCCTGCCATAGCTGTTTGTTGACTTCCTCCCAAGCACTTCTGGGCCCCTGTAAACGCCCTTGCCCAACCTGGATTTTAGCCTGGGGAGTTCAGGTGCCTTAAAATCTTCATACCTTGAGGAATTCAGATCTTTATGGCCTCACATAGTCTACTCCTTGCAAGGGCCAGTCAGTGGAGGAACAATTTGCTTCACCTGCCTGAAATTTGATGGGATTTCACTGATCAGAGGGTGAAAGAAACTCAAGAGGATACAACTCCCTTAGGTGGATGTACATACAGGTGTCATATGAGGGCATATGCAGAAAATACTTTATCTGTCATTGCTGTCCATGTGATGAGTTCTGGGGAATCTCAATTTAGCCCTGAAACTTGTTTACTTCCCTTCCAAAACCACCATCCAGTTTGCTCAGGGTTTGGCGGGAGCTAGTGCTGCGGGCAGGAATAGCTGGGCTCAGGGAAGGCTCGGGGCTGGTGCTGCACCGTGTCTGTGGGCTTGGGGCAAGGTGGGATGTGGTCAGCCCCAAAATAGCGAGGTCGTGCAGGGCCCTGAGCGAGTTCTGTGACTTTCCATCCCGTGCCTGGCCCAGAGCTGGGTCCCTCCCTCGGGACCTTCTACTAAAATTAGCAGTGTTTCTCCATGCTCTATGCCTGGCGTCTGTTATCAGCAGCTGTTTAAGGAGATGGAGGGACCAGAACCACAGCTTTAAAAAACCCATCAGATTTGAAGTCCCTTTTAAGTTTCTTTTTTATGGGAAAAACTGATGGAAAAAATTCTTCACTGAAATGGGAGCCCTGGGAAGAGGCTCCTGAACTCTTCCCTGTGTGATGCTGCAACTGCTAATGAACACTAATCGTATTAGGTATCTGCAAAGAATAAACAAAATCACAGAGGTGAGACACAAACACTGGCGATATTACTTCCCCCAGCCTCTTAATCACTTCACCCCTAGCCTGGAGCCTTCTGCTCTGCCAGCCTGGGAGCGCCCATTTCAGTGTGGGATGGGGACACCTTCCCTCCCCACTCCCTGACATGCTGCCCAGCCCGGGGGCAGAGGGACAATGCCAGGCGTGGGGAGCAATGCTTGGCTTTCATTTGCATGCCCACACAAGCAAACAAATTTTCTTCTCTGGCAGGAATCGGCAGATCCTCTGTTGGGTTTGTAAATCTGGAAATAACAGCTGGAGGTTTTCTGTGTTATCCTGCTCTAGGGATGAATTTTAAAATCCTGCCACATTGGGTTGCACTGGGTTGGGTCTATTGTTTTCCACAGCAGAGAGTGGTGCTGGTTCAAGTCCAGCTCCCTTCGCCTCAAAGTGGCTCTTCCAGCATCTATCCCAAGTGCAGTTCCTGCTGTTCATTGGTGCTCTGGTCAGCTCATAGGGAAGGTTTTCTGGCTTCTTGCTAACACAGGCTCTCTGCGTGCAGCTGAGAATCCACCGCTCCGCTGGCACACTGACACCCTTTTTAGAGGAGCTGTGAACAGACTGGCTCTGCCAGGGAGAAGGGAAGCAAGTGGGTGGCAGGAGGGGTTTGAAGACACTTAGCTGAGATGATTGGTGGGGTGCAGGGGCCCCACCTTTCTGGTTTTCCTCTGGACACACCAGGAATTGCAGTTCCAGCCGTCTCCAGCAGGTTCATGTTGAAGGTGGCCCTGGGTGGCCAGTGCTAGTGGCAAAAGATGGTGATCCTTACTTGGGGATACCTGTCCCTGTCTTCAGCACATGGACCCTTGGTGAGAAGCCAACAGCTCAGTGCAGAGCCTTTAAAGAATGAGAGCTGGCCTCTTCGCTTTTCTGTGCTCTGATTACACTTCGACACATTTGACCTCAGGGGAGGGCAAGCTTGAAGGGCTGCTCCTGAAACTGGAAAGCTGAAAATTCCGCCGAGCAGCTGTAAAGCCAGCGGGGAGGACCCTGGGTGTGCCACATCTCTGCTCTTTTGGCTTCTCCCGTGGCAAAGGAAGGCTGAATTAAGAAAGCAAACGGAGAGGAAACCGTGGAGAAATAAGAGCAGCACTGTGAGTCGAGGACGCTCTGGACTCAGTCCCATCCCAGTTGCCCTGGAAATTGGATCGCTCCCACTGAGCTGCCTGCTTTGCCTACTGCTCCTGGGAGGGCACAAGCATTTAGCACTGGTCAGAGACAGGGGAAGTGAGCAAGGGAAAAATAAATGGAAATGTAGATGCAAATACTGGTCTTGGGGTTTTCTCCACCAAGAGCAGATCCTAAGCTCTCTGCCCTGTGCCTTTGCAGGGGTGATAGGAAGAACTAACCCCTCAACAAAAAAGGCAAGGCAAAAGCCAAAGGACTGTAGGCTTTTTCTGTAGGTCAGCAGAGCAGCACAAGCCTGAGCTGTGGGTCGTCTGCCAAGGCTGGGAGAGCCACCCCTAGGGGCACCAGGGCTGCTCTCTACAATGCTGTCCCGAGCAGGCAGCACCCCAGGCAACCCCCCTGCCAAGCCCAGCCCCGTGTCCCATGCAGACTTCTGCTGCAATCAGTGGGATCACCCTGACAATAGCTGTGTGGGTTGTGGGGTTTTTTTTAAGCTATGTACAACAGATTAAGCCAGTGGTCCCTGCTGTGATTTCTGGGCATTGTGCACCGTGCTGACATGGGTTTTCTGTGGGCCAAGCTCTGCCCACAGCTGAGCAGGAGCTTTGGAGTGGGGGAATTTGGTTCATCTGAAAGGGAGCAGGAGGGTACTTGAGCCCAGTGGACTCCTGCTCCGTTCAGGCGTCTCCATTCACAAAGGAATGAGCAGCGTTTGTTGTTTTAACATTTTCTCCTCCATCTGTTGAAAACGGGTGAACAGGTCTTGGTTGAACTGATAGAGACAGTCCTGCCCTGGGAATTTCACAGCAGCTGGGAACTGAGGGAAAGTCTGAAATGTTGCAGCATCTCTCTTCTGGCTGTGCCCTGCCCCAGTGGCAGCACAGCAACCCACTGGTCTGGACTAGTGATGAGGAAACCCAAACCTGGCTGAGTACCACCCAGCAGTCTTTCAGGAGGTGATGAGGAAGAGGCATGATGAGCAGAGGGACAATAGCAGGAAGGGCCAGGCTGAAGGCTCCTGCCTACAAAAACCAGTTTCCCTTGTCCTTTCTAGGTGACCTGAGACACACCCATGTAGCAGGACAGTGACAGAGCAGATCTGCTCTCCCCAGAGCAGCCAGAGACCTGGTACCTTGTCCCACTGTCCTGGTCTGAGAGCCCCAGGATAAAAGTTCTGTGAAGCTTCTGGCTCAGGGGGCAATCACAGTCAGGGAGAGGGGCAGCTGTGCCTGTGGGGAGGAGAGGATGGGTCAGGTAACCCAAATGCACCAATCTCTGTGTTCCTTCCCATGGTGCTCAGTATAAAAGGGCTCCTAAGAAGAGCCCTGAAATCTTTTAGTGCTGCTGTGCTGGAAGGTTTGCCACTGGCTGTTTATCATCTCTTCTGTGCACTGCTTGTGGTCCTGTCTCTTGTTTTCAAGCTGCAGAGGAGCACCATGTGTCAGGACAGGTTGTCTTGCCTCTGCCTCCCCAGATGGGAGCAGTGTAGCTCCTTTTCTACCTTTTTGGGGTTTTTTCTGAACTGTTGTCAGCCATCTGGAAGGCAAAGGTTCTGTATTAACGTATTCTTGGGGATCTTTGGCTATATTTGCATGCTTGTATAATGCTTGCATATAGTTCAATATCTTCATTCTTACTCTAAGTATTATTTTACTTTTTTGCTATACTGGTTCAAATTTTTTTCAACCTCAAAGTCTCTCTCCGTGGTTACTGTTGCCCTTGCCTGGGAGGGTGAGGGCAGCGGGATCACAGTGAGAGTCTGAGTTTAGTGGCTGGTCCAGTGTTAGACTTTGACACCCATGTGCCCTTCTGAGGGCACTCCTCCCTCAAGAGATGGCTGCCTACCTGTTCTCTGTCACTGCCCCAAAATGCCATCTCTTGCAGCAGCTGTGGGGCTGTGATCCTCAGCTCTCCAATCTCCAATAAATTAAACCTTAGTCTGCAAGGGGCTTGGGCTGCCTTTTGCAAACAGAGGCAGCACAAAAGCTGCCTTTCTCCCTCTCATTTGACTTTGTTTTCTCTCCCTCCACGTCTGCTTTTAGCCAAATGGTTGAATAGCTTCAGTATATACTGCGGGAGGCTAAAGCCAAAGGCTGGAGCACCAGCGAAGGATGCAGAACAGCGGTGCCCTGTGGCTGCTGCCTTCTGAAGGGACTGGGAGCTGTTTGCTACCCTTGCTCTGTTAACCCAGCCTTGATCGCCTTGCTGAACCCGTGGAGAAAGCAGGTCCAGAAGAAAATATTTATGCTCTGCCTAGCACACTTGTGCACACTTCCTGCTCTTGAAGTCCTTAATTAAGCCTACTTTTTGTTTATTTTTGTTTGGTTGTGTGTTTTGGTTTTTTTTTTTTCTATTTACACTGCCACAGTCTTGGAGGGGGAAGTGTGTCGGGTCCCCATGTGTTTTGCTGTTTTGGAACCTGCAATGTGGAAAGCTGCCTGTAATGGTCAAACAGGGAATCTGTGTGTATTGTCAGGGCAGGGGGAACCAGCAAGGGCCTTTTGCATTGCTCTGTGTGTCAGTGCGCCAAGTATCAGGACAGCTCAGCACGTCCTCCATTACAGAGGCCTCAGCCCGGCTGTAGTCACACAACAAGTAAGGTTGGGTCTTTGTAGACCTGATAGAAAAGATGCAAGACCAGCATGTTTAGTTCAGAGAGACCACCAAGCTTTTTCCAGCTAGTTTGGGAGCTTGAGTCCCTCCAAGGGACCATGTTATCTGCTTCTTTCATGACACTTGGCCTCCATCAGCAGAGATGTACGACCACTTAGGCTGATGCTCGTGACTGCGAACACCCAGCCCAGTGCAACGGGGACCTCCAGGTCCAGCTGCACAGCTCTAGGTCCAAGAGCAGCTGGTCAAAGCTTTGTAAACCCCAAAAGCATGGAGGTAGGATCCTACCTGCAAGTCAAACATCAGTCATGGTGCTCACTCAACTCTCAGCTCTGCTGCTACTGTGCCTGGACTGGGAGCATTCAGGTGAGCAAAGGTGGAAACCTAAGGCAGGTTGTTTCTTATAGCAAACTTTTAGAAGCAGAATAAGATTAGAAAATCCTCATCTCTTGGTAATGAATCCCCTGTGTAGCAGTCTTAACACCCAGATACAACATGCCTGTGGAATTCCTGAGATTGTTGCGAACTGAACCCTTCTTTCCCACCCTGAAATTTCACAGCAATTAACATCTCTAAGCCACCAGGGATCACCATCTGCAGGCACTGAGGGGGATCTCCAGTCCTTGTCTGTTTTCTGCAGCCTGCTGTGCTATAGGGATCACCATCTGCAGGCATTGAGGGGGATCTCCAATCCTTGTCTGTTTTCTGCAGCCTGCTGTGCTATTTTGGAAATTCTCTCATTTACTGGGTGGTTCAACTGAGTACAACTGCTCCTTTGGCTAAAATCACCCCTTGCCTGTCATCTGGTAATTAGAAAGTTTGGAAAAGCCAGTGGTGCTTAAGATGGCTCTGGGATAACCAAGACAGCTTTTTCTTTTGTGGATAAGGGACTGGGCTTTGGAGGCTGTAGACTTTTCCACTGAAATCAGATTTAAAAAGCAGGAGAAGGTAACAGTGGGTGACAAATGAAACCCAGAAGCGCAGCAGCACTACAAGAAGGGTAACACCACAAATGCAGAGGTGGGTGAGAAAAACAAACGCCTTCTGTTGAAAACACCACAGTGGGGGGGAAATGCAAAGGCAATTTGGATGCAGGGGAAACAAAAGAATGTTTAAATCCTGTCCAGGTGGGTTTGCCCAGTTCTTACTGGTGCTGCAGTTAGAGGCAATTCATAGACTTTTACAGTTCAGTAGGAGCTGGGCTGAGAACCTCGTGAAGAAACAAGAAGTGAGCTCCCACTGCTGGGAGGACATCTTCATGGATGGCAAAGCACCTCACCAGCTGCTCATCCTGCAGGCCTGACACGTCCCTCTTCCAGCAGGTCCCCGGGATGTTCTCCAGAGCCAGGGTGTCTGTGGCACAGGAAAGCTCCTTTTCCAAGGACCACCCTTTCCTGTTTGCATTGCAAACTGAGCATTTCCTTGTCTGAAAACAGCCTCACAGCCTCAGTGTCTGGCATATTGTTTCCTGTGGAAATTAGTGGCCACATGAACTGTGCAGGCTTTTTTGGAGTCTCTCTCCATGACATACGACCTGGGGGCCAATTTCAGGCCAACCTGCTGAATGAAGATTTTGAAGAGCTTGAAGTCAGGCAGTGGTGGGGCAAAGAGACCTTGCTTAGGTTATGTCTTCTCCTTTTAGACTTTGTGAAGGAGTTGTGTTTTTCTCCCAAAGCTTTTCCATAAGCTACTCAGACGCCCACCCTGCAGGTCTGCTGCTCTGTTGAGACTTGACCATCCTTCCTTACCTTCCCTAGCCCAGCTGTAATCAGCCCCAAAGCAGTCCTGGCACCGAAGCAAGGACTGTCAGAGAGTGTCCTTACTCAGCTCTGGATGAGTCCATAGGAGAGGGGTGGCCTTTTGGGAGGCACCTTCAGAAGCACTGGTGCAGAGCCTCCTGCGCTTGCTATCCTGAACACAGGACCAGCAGGGCATCTTCCCCGAACACCTTATCTTATCCAGAGGAAAGGAAAGCAGGCAGCAAGAGAGTGTTCTGCAGATTGCCTGGTCCAGTTCAAACACCCCGTTCCCCTGATAAGCCTGCAAGGTTGATGGCAGAGCACACATGATGCTGTCATGCTGGGCTTTTGGTGGAGAAAATGAGTGTGTGTCATGCTCTAGGCCTGCTCTAATAGGAGTTGTCCTGGTTCTTTGGTATTTTCACTAAACATGCCTGGAGTGCTGGGGTTAGTGATCATCATGGTGCTTTTCTCTTCTTGGCTGGAGGAGAAGCTGGAGCAGCTCCCTGCCATGCTGTGCACACAGGAAAATTATAGGGGCTGTAAAAAACATTAATGGCAACCTAGTGTAACGATTGCTTGCTGCAAGGGACAGAGGCATTTCTTACGGCCCAGGGGAAGAGTCCCCAGACTGGACATAGCTGCTCCAGTGGACAGAGACCAGGTCCAGGCAGGTTTTGTGAAGGGCTGCTCACCTCCCCTCTGGACAGCCTGTATTCCCACCACACTGTGGCCAGCTCAGAGTGGCCACACCTTGTCACTGCAGCTTATTTCAACCCAAAGCTGCAATGTCATTTCTGTAGCAGGCAAGAGCTTAAGGCAGTGTCCACTCCCTCCACCCATGGCGAGTGGTAGTGAGGCGGCCTGGGACACTGCTGCCCTGCAGATGGGTGATGGAACTTCAGATACTTGCATGAATCTCCTGGCTGCCTGTGGGTAGAAACCTTTCCTTGTCTAGCTTGGAGATTAGCAGGCTTTAACCAAAACAGACAGTTCAGCAGAGCAGGGAGAGGGGAGCAGAGCAGCTGGGGGAGTGTGGAAGCACAAGGTGCAACTCAGACATCAAGGACAAGCAGCTTGGTTACCAGCAAGGCAGACTGGGAGTTATCCTCTGCGGGCACAGCACTGCCAGTCCTGCTTGCCAGTCTGGCAGACAGCAAGTGCCACAAGGGCTGCTGGTTCCAAGGCCAGCTGTGCCACTGCACGCCATCCAGCTCCAGGCCAAAAATGACGGCACGTGTCCTCCCCCAGTTCACTGTCACAAGAACTGAGACACTGGGCAACCAGCTGCTGGTAGATGCACTGGGCATGCCTGGGAGGACGCTGAAAGCAATAAATGTTAACTAATTTTGGCAAACACCATCTCAGATCAGCAAGGGTGGGGACAGCTAGGGGAAAGGGATTCACTCACCCAGGACCCCAAAAGTGTCATGCCCTGCGTTTGGGTGCATGGGCACAAAGCAGAAATAAGTTGTGGTTCTGACCCTTGGCTCTGGAAGCTTCCTGCCACTGGGAAATTTTAGTGCCAGGAAATAACACAGTGTTATTGCACTTTTATCCTTTAGTTTCCAATAAAAAGTGTCAGCAATGCATTCCTCAAAGTGTCTTCAGCCCTGCATCTACAGTAATTAATTGTGCTTTAGATCAATGGTAAAGAAGGACTTTGAAGTACTAATCCACTCTAGGAAAGGATAAATTGCAACTATGACAAAAGAAATCTCAGTGTGCAAGTGTGAAAAATCTCTTATAACCTCCTCCTTCAAACTTTAGTTGGTTTTCCTTTCTGCAGAACAAATCAGATGTGACTTGGAGACATCCCCCAGGTGAAACAAGAGACAGCAGACTGGGACAGACACACACAATCTTTTCACCAGGTTGAAAACTGAATGAAACGGATGGGAGGTGAGCAAAGCAATAGTACAGCCCCTAGCACTGGTCATTGGGTCAAGAAATAAAGAGATCTTGGAGAAATTCCTACACCCTTCTCCTTCCTCCATCCCTTCTGCATTTGTTGTCAGCACATGCACTCTCTTCTGCACATTTCTCCTCACAGTCCCATTTAGCTCCAATGGACACTTGGTTATCCTTGATTTACAGGGGCTGCAAGAGTCCCTTCTTCCCAACGCTTGCGCCCCAAATGGCAAGTTTCTCTGTTCTGTGATGGAAGGACATCCAGGTCTGCCAAGACACAGATTGCCTGAATCTAAGTGACATTCAAGCTCAGTTCTCCTGGGGTATGTCCCTCAGATAGAGACTGCAGTCAGCTTCTAAACACAGGTGCAATTTCCTAGGAGACCTGTCTTGCATGTAATGGTAGTTTCCCATCCTTAAGAGCCATCTCTCTTACAGAAAACCACTTAAAGCAGTACAAAGACACACAAGACACATAGACATGCACTGAAAGAAGCAGCACCTTGATTTACTGTGGGACTAGAAACAGCACATAACGTCCTCCTCTAGATTTCTCCGCTTTTGGAGACCAAGACGCAGCTGTCTCCTCCTGCCAGCCCTCTGCTTTCCGACATCTGGCAGGGTAGTAAAGGTCAAACGACAGAGCAAGCTGAGAGATACGCAAACAGTTAAGCCATCTTTTTTTGCTGAAGTCATGTTTGAATTCCTGCAAAATAAATAAATAAATGAATAAAAGGCAAAAATACCACGGCACAGAGGAGATCACATTATACAAAGATGCCCTCTGCCGTTCACAAGCCAAAGGAAAGTCATCCACCCCAGCTCTATGCCAGATATTTGCAGCTTCTTTCCCTCTCTCCTTTTCTAGATGAAGCCCCTAAAATGCTCCCTATAGAGGAAAACGTGCTGTAGAACTTCGTGGTTTTTTTCCCATTTCAGCTGAAGTGAGCTAGCAGCAAGCTGCTAGCACGGACAATCAAGCCACGCCTCTCCTTTGTTTTGGATCTTACAATCCTCGGGTAAGTCAAATAGCTTCAGTTAAAATCCAATGGGAAAAAAAAAAGCATTGAGAGAAATGTTCTGCCAGGTCGGCCAGCTGCACTGACTCTCTAGTTGCCTTGATGCTTTCCTTGATAAGGAAAGTGGTGAGAACACAGGGCCAGATCCACGTTATTTGAGACTGACTTTGCTGTAATGGTTAACTTTTGCAGGCATTCGAGACATAGTCCACAAGTCACTGCATGCTCAAAACAGCTCTTGCTGTCAATACTACAAACTGAAAAATATTTGAGGCACAAATAAGTTCAGAGACTGTTTCTATTTTAAACAGCAATGTTATTTGATTATAGCTATGATTTTAAACAAGTTCTAAGAAGTACTGAGACCTTGCTCAAATGATACAAACTGCACATTTTAAATCTGTTAAGTCAGTCTATTAAAACAATGCAGATCCACTGCACATGCACATCAGTATCAGTTCAAATCCTTCTTGTATCAGTTTAATTCCTGGTGGTGTAAATCCCTGACTTTAATTTACTGACTGGGAATTAAATCAGCATGAACTGTTTTCAGTGCATCTGTGCTGGGTATTTGTGAAGATCAAGCCCGACCGTTTTATAACAATGTCATTGGATTAGAAAGCTCCACTGACAGAAACAAGCTCTTAAGAAATGCAATATAATTGTCTTGGACAGCAAAGAACAGAAGAGGCAGCGAATGAGCAGCAATCCCCTCCAACTTCATTCTTTTGCACTGACATTGAACTCTGCCTGCAAAAACATGTCACAGTCACGAAAGTTTTGTACATGTCCCTGTAGTGCTGAGACTATAGGAAAATTGACAGGCTGCAAAAATCAAGTTGCCTCTGGCATAGATGTCCAGTTGGCCAAGGGTTGTGTGCACTGGGAGCTATTTTGAAACCCAACATCCACGAATGAGGGTAGCAGCATGCTGCTCTTTTTCCATCTTCAAGTTTAGTGGAGGATTAACAAGTGATACCAACACAATCAGATGTTGGAGGCCCTTGAACTAACAACCAACCCCCTCATCATGTACCCACAAGGGGACTCTGTGTCCCATCACCCGCCCTGGTATTGCTGGGGGCCACTGCTCTCTCTGGGCAGCTGGTGAATGTCTTTGGGATTTGTTTTCATGCACGTTCAGCTGGGAGTGGCACGAAGGCCACGAAGGCCACGTTCTACCTCTCCGAGACAAACAAGGTTGTTGGATCACATGGGCTTTCCAGAGTACCTAAGTGGTCCCACACAGAAATGGTGCTGGCTGCATGTGGTCCTGCTGCTTCTCTGATAGGGGGGGTTTGCTGAAGCTGGACCTGCAGGTCTTTCCAACTTTCTGCTTCTCAGGAAGCAGCCTGTTTTACTGGGAGAGCTGGAAAAAACTCTTCGGCATTTGAAACACCTGGTATATACCTAGCCTCCTCACACCAGGCAAGGCTACTGCGCGGACTTCTCCCCAAGGTAGGAAGCACACTTTCCAGTCTTCTTTAGGGTTTCCAGTAGGGTATCAACGTTGTGCTCTGAGTCGATGCACACCTTCTTGTTGGGCAGGTCAATATCAAACTGGACACCTACAAGGAAAGGAAGAAAGTTCTGCATGGCTAGAAGCAGCCACATAGTTTGAGCACAGGGAAAGCTCACCTTCACACATCTGTGCTCCTAAGGCCAAATGTTTATGTGCCTCCCACCAGCAAACCCTGATATGACCACCAGCCAGCAAAACCAAAGCAGTGTCCTGCCAGTAACGGTATGAAGGAAGCCAGATCTATAGATCTGCATTGGGCACCATGGTTTCTCAACTGCTTTAATCCGCTCACTTCATCTTGGACCAACAAAAGGGAAAAGAATGGGCATGAAATCTCTCTCCAGACATGTACTTTCACAAAATTTGTAGGCATGTATCAGCTTTGAGGGCTCTGCCGCATCACAGAATCATCATGTGAGGCTGATAGTGGCCAGCACATTGAAAAGTGATGTTGGTGCTGAAGACACACAGAGGAATTGGGATCACCACAGCCTGGTAATGGGATCTGGAAGAAGATCCAAGGCCTTCACCTTGGTGACTGAAAGCTGTTCTCACTCAGTGAGGAGAGGGAAGCAGGATGACAGGTCCTCACAACTGGTAAGAGAAGGCCAGATCCTTTTCTCTTGGTAATGTCAGCATAAAGGAGGCATAGGTTATAATTTTTCAGGTGGTATTAAAACCAGGTTATGCAGGCAGCCACCAAATGCTCTGCTCAGCAGCTCTTTGCTGTGATGGTTCTGCACATGGACACTGATGACACATCTAGGGAAGCACTGCAGACACCCCAGGCCTCCTTGTTAATGCAGTCTGGCAGGACATCCACCTCCATTCCTTCTGGCAGCCTGAGCACGGGTCTACCGGTGTGGTTCCCAGAGGGTTCAGGATGAGACCCTGGTGATTCAGAGCCACCTGCAGCCATGAGAGCTCCTCCCTCCCTTGACATTTCTCTAAGGGTCACAAGGTCTCCAAGAGTCCTGCGAATAATCAGCGACTCATCACTGACTAAGCAGAGCATGGAGCAGAGGTTTCCAACCAGCCACTTTCAGCTTTTACCCACAGCACAACCCTTGGAAGATGAAGGATCCCCGGGCACTGACACCCTGCCCTGGCACTGACGTTGCTCCAGAGAGCCGGCTGTCACACACCCAGCACTGACTCACCTCCCAGCCTGTGCAGGACGCGGGTGACCGCATTGGAGCAGCCTTCACAGGTCATGTCCACAAAGAACTCGTGTTTCTGAAAAGAGGCAGAGGAGGGGTCAGGGAGGACACAGCTGACAACACACACTCATCCTCCACACTTGCCTAGTTTTTCAGGTGGGTGGGTTCAAATCCTCGTCAATCAAAAGGTCCACACATGCCACTAAGGGATCCTCAGCAAAACCAAGAGCTCTCAGTGCTCTTCCCTATGGTGTTTGGTCCCTACTCAGAGCAGGGCCACCTTCAGGGTCAGTGCAGGTTGCCATCTCTGTGGGCCTCTGCTGGACTCAGTCTACTTGCCCTGGGGAGCCCGGGAGAAGCAAGTCTCCTGCCTCCAGCTACCCACTGTCCCGACTTGGTCTGCAAGGTTTTTGATCCTTGCCCATCCTATTCTACTTATGTCTAGAAGGCCTCTGGTACTCAACATAATAAACTCAAAATATCAGCAAAACTTAAATCTGAGGTACATTGCTGTTTTTTCACCCCTTCACTCCACTGGGGCCTCAGTGTTATCTTCACTATTTGTGCAAGATTCTCGACCAACATCACTGTGCTTGCCTGTAACACTAATCATCGTGCTCAACCTTTGCCACCCGATGGCTCCTAATTTCCTTTCCTTGCACATGCTTTTTACTTTCCTTAAGAGAAAAAAAAAAAAAAGATACAAAGGCTGCTTTTCATTTGCTTACCTGCAACCTGTATTTCTATTCAAAAAACACCCTTTGCCCTCTGCCACAGAGGGCCTAAAAAACCATCACGGGCACCATGCACCCAGGACAGGAGATCGGGAACAGCGGTTCCCAGGAGGATTTCCGAGTGAAATCGGCAATTCCTTGGGTTTTACTTTCCAAATGCCCTGCGTTCTCTGCGGGGAAGGGGGGCGGAGGGGATCGGGACGGGG
>NW_009698290.1:0-6293 GCF_000703405.1 Apaloderma vittatum
GAGTCCACCGCCCCACGCAGCTGGGGGTCGTCTCAAAGGTTGTCCCACAACAGACATGTTTTAATTAAGAAGAGAGACAATGTTCTAAATGATTCTAAACACACTGCTTTCTTTATTCGGCCTCTTTCACTGTGGGTCAACATGATTTCATCCATAGGGTTTGCTGCTGACGGGCTCCCCAGGCCTCTGAGCGTCCCGAGCAGGGCCCTGGCTGAAGTGCAGCCTGCTCACTGCTGCTGGCACCTGCATTTCCATTCTGGGGTATCCTGGCCGGAGAATACCAGCTGGAGGTATTTCCTGATCTTGTCTCGGCTGAAAATGGATGGAAATAGCGTTTGCTTTTGTGGAGTGGGTGTTGAGGAACCTTCTCTAGCTGTAGTACTGAGGTATCCAGTTGAACCGAGGTGTTTGTGCGTAGTAGTTAGTGCCTTGCCTATTGGTGACGTGAAACTCTCTGTTGTAGTCTGTGAGAGGGAGGTATCCTGACTTTTAACGCAGTCTGGATTAATATCCTAGATATTTTTTTAGTACTGTCTGTAAAAATCAAGCAAAAAGCCCATATGACTTGGATTGCTAGTGGATTCTGCAGTTTAATGCGTGCTGCATTTAAATTAATAATAATTAAAAAATAAAATCAACTCGGGGAAACCAAGGACATTTGCATAGAAATATGTGCAGAAAATATGACAGAAAAATGTAAAGGTGAAAAGATGAACCAGTCACAGAAACTTCAACCATAAGGATACCATTGAAAAAATAGCTCCATTTGCTCCTTCTTATTCTTCTTGATTGACTAATTTGGAAGAAATTTCTTGATTGGTTAACTGGAAAGAAACAAGCTAGTTATGTAAGTGATTGGGCTTGAGAACCCATGTATGATTTTTTTCTTAAATACAGAGGTTTCATTAATAACTTTCTCTTATGAAGTTTAAGGATAAAAGTTGACCATCTTGCTTATTTGTCTGTACACATAAACTCTGTTTTATCTATTTGATAACACTTTTAAAGAGGGAAGAACAGGGGAATACATGGAGTATTTGCACTTTTGATTTTTATCCACGTATTGGTATATGTGCAGATAGAGAGAAACGAGTGAAAACTAAGGGAAAAAAAGAGAAAAACTATTTTCAGGCTTCTTTGAAAAGGAAGATGAAATAAAACTGCAGGTGGGAGTTGGTGTATAGAGCTTTATATAGGTGAAAAGGAAACTGCTAAATAGAGGAGGAGGTAGGCAACTTGTGGTCTTCAGAGTATTCTGAGGTAAAACCAAATTGAAAGAAGATTTAGGGTTTGATCTTGAACCAGTTAATGGGAGATGTGAGCAATTTTATTGCATTTTCTAAAACTGCTCTGGAAAGCAAGCTTTGTAATAAAGCCCTTCTCATGAATCTAGTGCCAGCTTTGAAATGGTGTACATCATGTTGTTGTCAGGAGAGTGCGTGTTCATAACACTATGATGAACCTTTTGAGGTTTGGTTGTAATCCGCTCCTGTAGTTTCTAGATTCCACTACCCTGTGAAGTTCGCTTCCCGTGTTGTAAAATGTACGAAGTTCAATTTGAATCAGATGCCCATGTATTAAAAAACCCCACAAACTACAAACCCCCCCAAACAATAACAAAAAACAATCAACAGAAAAACCCCAAAACGCAAGAGAAACGTCTCGGCCGTGAAGCCAAGGGATAGATGACTGTTGAGAGATGGTAAGTGGGATAGCAAGGTGAGGGCTGAAGAGTTACTGCCTGCACTGTTAGTAAATAATGAGTATCAGGCTCTAAAATGGTTGATTTTATATGTTCTGTGAGCTCTGAATTTATCCTTAAAAGATGCAATCCTTTGTAACAGAAGCCCTAACCACTAAAAGGGAATGTATTGCTTTGGTTGCAGAGGCAGTTACTGCACTCTAGCTCTGGAGCGACAAAAATGAAATTATTATATCTGTGTTTTTTGACATGGGACAGAGTCGTTTGGCAGGGCAGAGATGATTGGTGGTTTGTTCTGACTAATCGGTTAGTAAAGCATGGGAAGGTTTGTAGTCATAAATAACTAAATGAAAGATATGACTTCATGGAAAGCGTGTGTATTTCTGTCTTTAAATCCTATTAAGTTGTGGTTGATTCTCTGTTATCTTTTCAGAGAAGAAGCTCCAAGTATCACATAAACTTGATTTTGAAGCACAGTCTTGGGAGTAGGTCCTACTGCCTTCTGTTTGAAGCAGTTCTTATCTTACCATGTTTTATTTAACAGCTTAACCTTGATGTGCGTGTTAGCTGAGTTTCTGGTATTTGGGAAGACCTTTTCATTGTTCATCTGTAATTTCATTAAGTATTTAATAAAGCAATTGTTTTTTTAAGAACAGAAATGTGAAGTCCAAACAAGAGAAATACTGTAGGGTTCGGATATACTCATTCTGCTAATAACCTGAAATATGGTTTCTAGAATAGCGGGATCCTGTGAGAAAAATAAAAATTAATGGGCAGGTAGATAATGTTGGAGATGTTAAATTCGTCTTTGGAACCCTTGGATTGTCAGGGTGTTTGGAAGGCACCTATCCATCCTTATATTAAACCTGGGCTTGTACAAACTCATTTGATTTCTTTCTCTCTTAAGTACTGTTTTGGACTCGGTCTCTCATGGTTATAGTTGTCTGGGAAGGTTTTTTTGGAAAAGGACGAAAGCGGCAGCGTAGACGGCTTTCACCGAGAGCGTGACAACAATCAGTAGGCTAAGGACGGAGATAGTGTCGATCTGTTCTGAGCATTTAATGTTTGCTCTGCTCCTTCCTATCTCCAGCCTCAGCCTGTGTGTCCTGAACCTTTTCTTTTGTCCGGCACGGTGACCCCAAGGCCAATCCCTAATCGTGCCCGGGGCTGGAGCTCTCTGTGCACTAGCGATATGCACAAGTGCTGCGTTTTATCTGCGTTTGGAAACTCTTCAGAGGCTGAGGCAAAGAAGATACTGTTATTGTTGATGTTTAGAACACTTTACAGTGCACCTCAGCTTTCAGCCCTTGCGAAATTGTCTCAGTAATTGAAAGAGCCATTGTCTCATTTGGCTTATCTAAAGCAATCTCAGTCTTCATTCTTATAATTATTGGAAGCGCCCAGCAGCAAAAATCTGATTAGTGATTTCCTAACGTGACTGGAAAGCAGCATTTCTACAATAATATTCTGTGCTGAGTCAATTTTACAATTCAAGATTGGTGTGAAAACACATCAGAAAATGTCTAAAGACATCACAGTATTTTTCTTTGTCACAGCAACACGATGGATACAATGATTTTTATTAGAACTGAAACAAAATGAAAATCCTGCAAGTGAAGGCCTTATCGCTGTAATGTGATGGAAAAATCGTGGAATATTTTGTTACTGGGGTTAAGCTAAAGTTTTCATGTTCTCTGCCTTTGAAGATATTTAACTCTAAGAAATGGCAAAGAATTTCATTTTGGAGAGGAAATCCAGTACGCTTCTAGGTTGGAGGTTTCATCCCTCAGAGAAATCATCTTTGCAATCCATGGCATGGACTATATAAAATAAATATTCAGATACAAAAGCTTTAACACTTGAGTGTGTGATACCTGTAGACAGATGTATGGCTTTGGACAACCTGCTTCCAGTGGCACTGATGTCTTTGGTTCACTGCATTTTAATTAAGCTTTTGGCTGCTGCCTCGGTAAAACCTTCCCGCCTCGAAGGATCAAAAAGGGACCCCGAGTTGATCTGAGCTATTGTAGAGATGTGGAAGAGCATGTATGGGCAGCAGGTTTTGTCAGTCAATTAGTTTTAAAAGAATTACTTGCTTTAGCTTTCGTTTTGAACATGGTCCTAGTTCATTTTGAACTAGTCCTGCGGCGACTAGTTCTGCAGGAGTGTTGCTGGTGGCGTTACTCAGAAGTAGAGATTTTCTTTTGATTCATTCATGCTCGAGGAAGTTGCTCAGATTTTTGCGGGGAGTCTCATTTTAATTTTAGAGAATTGCCCTAAATGGAAATTGCCACTATTGCTTTTCTCATCTCTTATAGTATCTCTGTAGATGTTATTCGGAGTTAAATCTCTTCACCTAGGTACCAGTGTTTATCGAGCTAGGTCTTCAGTCGTCAGTTTATTTCAAGTTTATTCATAAATCATCTAATAAATTTGAAAGCAGGAGTGGTTGCAAACTGCTTAGTTTCTATTCTGTTTAAATACTCTTATGCTAATGGCTGTGGGCCTTATTAATTCCCCCAGATTATGTTATGGGACGTATAAAATAATGTAATAATGTGTTCGTGACTGTGTTTAATAAAAAACCGATTAGAATTAAGACTGCGTTGGGAGTCACTGACATATCAGCTCTGTACTTAATATCTTATCTAATCCCTGTTCGTTGCTTTTAATGCAGGTTGCTTATTGTGGTGAAGTCGAGCATAACAGATCTGAACTGCGTGGAAGAGTAACAAATCTAGAGTGTATGGCTTTTTGTTCATAATGGAGATGTATATATATTCCATCAGCCCTTGTTTTTCTCTGTATGTCAAAGGAGAAAAAATACCTTTTTTGGATTAATCCTTTTTCTACAAAAATATTCAGCGTGTATGTTGTAATTTTGTAATGATTCTTGGTCACTTCCATAAGCAAATGACAGATGTGAGACAAGCAGCTTTCTGATGGCTGTAGAGCGTATTTCGTAGGATAACGAAGACAAACCAGAAAAAGCTCACCCTAGAGCTTTAAGTGAGGTAAAAACCGCGTGCTATTAATACATTCTGGTAGCTGTGTCAATATGTAGGTAATTTTACTGTCCTGTTCTTGTGGGGCACCAAGGGATTTTGTTTCTCTGGTCCTGTTTCCATGGCAATTAGAATTAGATTAGTTTTAGGTTCACAGCGGGCAAATGAGAGAGACTAAGCTATGATGCAGTGTTTGTGAGTCAGACATCCCGAGTATTTTTAGAAAACGGCTCGAAACTGTGCTCGTGTTGTTTCTTTTTTGATTGCTGTTGGCTCGCTTGTATTTATCTCGCAGACCTTTCGCTTGTCGTTCGGCAGCGAGGTGGTGCTTGTGTTCTGCATGTTTGCAGTGACGTAGCCTTTAAACGAGGGAGCGGTCCCTGGATTCTAGAGATAGCTGTGCCTTGAAGAGTCACCTTGCATATCTGCAAAGAAATAGCTGTATTCACTGTCTTCAATTTTTGCCTATGACTGATGACTGTGATATTTCAAATGTGGTGGAATGGTGTGATTTTTATCAGCAGCCACCATTTAGGATGAGTTTTTAAAAAGGCCATTCCAAAATCCTGCCACTGTTCTGTATTTGTCTATGCAGTTTTCTTGTGTGTGCGTATCCCTTCAGAAATATATTTTTAAACACTTGTTTTTTCATCTGATACGTGTTAATCTATTCCCACCACACTCACCCCAAGAGATTTTCATCCTAATTATTTTTCCAGGAGCCGGAATTGGAATGGAGTGTACTATTCCTGGTAGATTAACACAGTCCGCTTTTAGCTAATTCCCGTGCTGGCACATTTCTGTTTCCTATAACTTGGATTTCCCTTCGCGTCGTTTGGTGCTGCTGGATTGCAGATGCTGCAGGGAGTTGTAAGAAGATTTTGTTTTCTGGTATTAACGTGTTGCACTTTTGTACTCTCTGAATATGTGATATTTGTGACGTGACTCCCACAATATTTAATACTCACATTTTGTTGAAGAATTACCTGTCTGTTACAAGGGCTACCGTACATTTCACAGAATTGTCATCCTGGAAGGTATTTCAGCTGGAGAGTTAGCCTCTCTGAGTGGCACATAGACCCAAACGATAGCTGAGGATGTCAGTGCTTTTTAGCTGTTTGGTTACAATTGAACTTTACCCTTCCTAGGAATGTCTGAGATGGGAAAACTAAACCTTGCAGCAGTCTGTACTCCTGTAGAGGAGAGGGGAACCTTGGAAGCGTTGTTTTTTCAGCCAGTTCTGAAGAAAAACCTCCTTCGGTGCAGTACCTGGGGCAGGCAGCTCAGTGCTCTGCCCTCTCCCTTCAGCTGCCTCGGACTTTGCGATGGGCCCCGTTCTGCCTGGCCCACCTTGATGGATGTTTGTCCGACGTGTTATTAACAAATTCTGGGAATGGGAATTCTATAACCTGCCCCTTTTACCGATGTTGAAATGTCATGAGCATTAGAAAGTTTTCCTTAGTGTCCAACCCAAATGTCCGTTAGTGCAAATGTAAATTCATGATTTCTCGTTTAGCCCTTAGGGTACTTGAAGAAACGATTGATCAGTCTCATCAGAGAGGGGATTCTCCCCCTTTGCTCTGCTC
>NW_009698291.1:0-27364 GCF_000703405.1 Apaloderma vittatum
GGTGCTGCCGCGGGGGGCCCGGCCGTTCCGCTCCCTGGCAGATGCTCCGACCATTGTGCTTTTGCTGTTGCAAATAGAAACACTGCTCACCTCCTCACCTCGCCTCCTCCCCGCTCCCCACCCCCGCCAAACAATAAATGCACACCTCTGGGCCCTCGGCGCTTCCTGACTCTGCTTCTCTTCTGCAGGTGTAGATCTAGAAGAGACTGGAAAGGAGGGTGGAAAAAGCAGGGAGGTTATGAGGCTTAATAAAGAAGGTAAGTGGATAGTGCTGGCACACCTCTCTACCTGTCTGTCTCTTGGTGACTGTAGATGACTGTGGTTTGGCCTTGACAGGGAGGTCTAATAGCATATGGATCTTTCTGCCGTGAAGAATGTTTCAGGGCTGCATACACGCCGATGGCTGTCGCTGTGTCAACTTCTTTTGAAGTAAGAGTATAACAGGTGTATGTGTGCGACTGACAGTAAAAGATAAGGCAATTTCAAGTCAAAAGACAACTATGCATCAGTGGCCATATTGGATTTACTCGAGGACCCTGTCCCTTGGTGCAATGTTTCACTTGCTTCTGCGTGAAGATAAACATATAAACCTGTGCATCAACTTTAAGTACTATGTTATCGTTTGCGACTGTAGTGAAAAACATTTTCACTTACAGAGAGAAATGGTCTGTTGCAATCTTCAAGTTCGTTCACTTTTGCTCAAGTCGCATTTTATTCTTTCATTCTCACTGCTGAGCGTTGATGTACAGTGAACTGAGCGGCCGACATCTAGTATTACCTTACGTTAGGCTAAGCCATGCATGTTATGCAAAACCAAATATAATAGATCATTTGGACCATAAGGTTTTCTGGTACCATAAGTATGAACAGGTAAATTCCAGGCTAATGGTATTTGCTAACATGCCATGCCTGACACAGTTCTGTCAGTTGCGAGAAGAGAAACTTTAGTGGTGAGTATAGGCAAATCAGGTTTCACATTTTGTTTGTGATGTGAGTCAATAACACCATGTTGGGGTAACAGTGCTACTAGTGAAATGGTTTGGTGTGTGTTTTCATGTAGCTTTCTGTTTGTTTCTGTCTGTTAAGAAAGTAGTGTGCACACACAACCTTTCTGTCATGAGAAGTATTTCTCGTGAAGTCAGTTCGTAATGTACGATCCTAGTGAAACTTCGCTGTGACTTACTGATGCTGAGAGAAATCCTGCTATTACCTGTAATGTCATAATATATATTCTGAAATGATGTTAAGTTTCTTGTTATGTTATAGTTGTCATTACACGTGCATTCTGTTTTGAGCATCTTGGCAGCTTAAAGCAATCTTATGTTTTCTAAACAAGCTCTTGAAAAAAGAATGAATTAATCAGGAACGTAGATTTGTGTGATAAACTATAAAATTGCATGGAGTACACATTAAATAAAATTACTTAAAATACCATAAAACCTCCCTTTTGAAAGACCTTAGAGAGATGCCAAGCTCATATTCCCATCTTCATTATTGCATGCCTCAACCTCTCTATTTTGCCAGCCTCAAAATAAGTTAGAGGCAACACTGGCATTTTAATGTAGTATATCTGTAGGTAAAAGAGTCAAGGCTCAGTTTGTATGTCAGTAATGTTAAGTCAGTGTTTGATTCAAAAGCAATTGAACAAAAATTTTACTGCTGGAGCTTCACCTTCATAATGAGCTTAATTTGTTGAGAGAAAATGCTTTGTCCCTAGAAATACTTGAACACACATTTTTATTATAAGCTTACTTCAGACATAAAGATTGAAGCGCGTCCCTATCCCTTAGTCATACATGATATGCAAATTGTTTCCTAGAATGATTCAGTTTAAATTATCAGCTCTCTTATTGTTTGTTTGGGGGGCAGAGGTTAGAGACTCTGTCAAAAGAACTCTATTTAAACTCACTATCCAGAAAAATTATTTCCAAGTGAAGTGTAATGTCACTGCTGACATTCTGACAGTGACGGGTGTGAAGCACTTATTAGCTTTTGTAGTACTTGGTTGTACTACAGTTTAAAAAAACAAACCTCACTGTTACATTTAGAAAACAAAAAGCTTTAGGAATTTTATTGCTTCCAAGTAGTGACTTGCTTTGGACGACTTAGAACTTTCATGAAGTTTGAATAAATTCGTACATGTTGAAATATTTCCACTGCATTCATTTAAGCAGTCTGCTAATACAGGTGTTTTCACCACACCCGCCTGTGTGTCTGAATACCCACTGTAAATCTTCATTGAGCCTCACTATCCTTATTAATAAAGGTGGGCAGAAATTTGAAAAGTTGGATTGGTCTGCCGAAAACATTGCTCACGTCCTTTCGGAAACGCTTGTGGGCTTATTCTGATCTTACACGCATCTGTCGTGTGACTTGTTGACATCATAGACAAGGGTTGTGGTCGTGGTATGTCGTAAGACCAAACCCAACCCATTTTTGCTTTGCAGTCTTATCTGTTTGAGTAGGCCTTCGTATGGCATTTGTGGTGCCAGGAGATTGTAAACAGCATCTTAATAAAACCAGACTTGACTTATGTAAGGTAGCTGGGAGATAATGGATGGACACAACTTAAAGTATCAAAAATTATGGTCCCGTTTGGTGAAGAATTGTAAAATCTAATCTCAGTGAATTTATTTCTTGTACTGTTTGTCTGCATTTTATCAACTTTCATTGATACAGTCAGATTCACGTGGCCGTTCACTTGTAAGCAGTTAAGCAAGGAGCCTTTTTAGATTGGTGAAACTGTGGGGGAGGGACATGGTGGCAGGAAGAGGTGGGAAGAGAATGGTCTCCTGCAGACCACAACAAGGTGTTTCACTTGGGTTTTGTAGAAAAAAAAATAGATGTCAAAAAAAGTGCATCCAGCTCGCTTCATCCCCAAAACACTGCCTCCTTTCTGCTTGTGTACTATCTGCGTGCAGTGATGGGCTGTTCTTCCTCATCCTGTTGACCCAGGCGGAGACCTGGGAGGCGGCATTCCCCAGTGGCTGTGGGGAGAAATGCTGCCAAATCCCTGCCTCCCCAAGAGAAGTTGATGCTTCTCAGCACATCCCTGGGCAAAGGGGTCTCGGTCTGGTTACGCTGTTCGTGTCTGTAATGCGAGAGATGCGCTGAGACTGTTTGCCCGGTCTTTAGGGCAGAAGTAACAACGCAGAAATATTGTTTGCTGCTTTCCTTTATTCAGCAGTGTGTAGGTAGGCAGCGCAGAGGGAGAGAAATTTCCTGAACGTTTGTTCAGTTTTGTAGACAGAATTGCTTTTTGCCTGCTAATACTTACTTTATGTTGTCCTTTAGCAAATGCAGTGTGTCTGTGGTTGACTTTTACTGGCATGTAGATTTGTGGAGAGAGGGTTATGAAGTTGCAAGTGTTCACAGAAAAATAAAAATTTTACGCATCAATGTTAATGTCAAAAAAAAATACACAAAACAACCAAGTTATCTGCTTATCTAATCAGGAAACAGAAACAGTATTGTGTAACTTATCTGACAAATCACCACCAACCAACCACCTTAACTAAAAGAGGGGCTATCAGAACTGGAGCAGCGTATAGAATTTATATTGAATTTTAACAAGTTGAATGGTCTATTTGAAGAATTGAAGATTTTCTTTTAGATAGAGTGCATAGTAAAAGCAGCCTATATGTGTTTGACAATTTGTGTCCTGTAAAAAGTCACAATAACTGTATGCCTGAGAGAGATACAGTAACCTCTTGTTAGGAGTCATAACCCGTAACGGGTGTTAGATTAATTTTGGAGGCGTGTGTTTTACTTTGTACAATATTTAAGAAAATAATAGAAGAATGTGATTTTCTTAGTTTTATGTACAGAAGCCTTAAAAAAATCGGGTTAGTAAAAGTGCAAACATTAACTGCTCTGTGTATTTCTAGGTAGGCACAGGATTAAAGGAGAAAAAGATAACCTGTGTATCTTCATGAACTACAGCAGGGTTAAACAGGACCCGTGGGATTTAGATCTGTATCTGAGTACTTGGTGTTGTAGTCAACTTCAGTGTCTCAGTTCAGTGGGTTTGTATTACTGAGGTTTCAGTCTGATGATGTGTGTGTTTTGTCTTAGATAATCTTTTCACTAACCATCCTGACTCGTTTAATGTTAAGGATGTTACGTAAAAAATTCTATTCTGTTTTTCTGATGTTGTGTTAAAATTAGAGATTTTCTATCATTATTGCGCAGCCCCAAACTTGGTGATTTTACTTGACAGTTACATGTGCAAACTGGAGTTTTAAATCTACTGAATACTTGTTTGTAATGTATTTTTCTGATTTCGACTTACCAGAGAGATACCTGATGGAAGGCTTTTTGGTAAACCCTTTGGCAACATCAAGACAAAACTAAAAGGGTAGTTTTGCTTTCAGTACTTTTTTATTCTTCAGAAAAAATTGTTGATGATTTTATCATTCTTCACAGAAAAATAAGAAGTTAAGAAGGTTGGAAGAGGATAGGGAACATTTCAGTAGGAAAAAAAAGCATACAACATTTTACTTTAGTTCTCTTCCTCTAGCTTTTCATAAAATTATTTATGAGGAGATTGTGAAAGAAGAGAAAGCAAGATAAACCCAGCTGGTTAATGTAAGCATAGAGATTGGAGTTGATCTTTTTTTAAATTATTATTTTTTTTTATTTACTGGTGGTTTGATGATTCTGCTGTTTGTCTCCTTTAACAACATATCAAACAAAAATTTAGGAATAAAATTTTCCTGTTATTCTTTGCCACCTTCATCTTTCACTTATTTTGTGATGCTAAGGAATGTTAGAAAGGGCTGAGAGGGAAGGAAAATTATAACAAAGCTTTAAACACATACCCCTGAAGAAAGAGGTGAGGTTATTGAATTTAGACCACCTTAGCTGGTAATTTGGGTTTGGTGCTGGTTTTGCAGTGGGAAAAAAAGAAAGGTGAGCCTCGTGTAATTTTCTTGTTCTTCCCTGTAAGCTAGTACAGTCTTCCAGAGATACTGGTTCTTAAACAGATGTAATAATCAGGTGGAGGTTGATGAGGGCAAGATCTGAGAGCTGGCCGGGTACAAAACTGTGGCTGTTGTCAAGAGGAGCCTTTTCTTGCCGTTCTTATCTTTATGCTGGGAATAGGAATAGTGAGCAAAGGTCCTCATAGGGGTTTTCTTTAGGTTGAGAAATGGCAGTGGGGTTGAATTCTGGTGTGCATTCTGGTGTTTAAATGCCTGATCGGTTCAATGTATGATATCTGACTCTGATATTTTTTTTTTTTTTTCCCATGGACAGCTTCTGCAGGGAGGTGGCATGGGTCCTGGTTGTGGCTGTCACCTCATTTAACGTCTCAAGAAATGGTGACAGAGGAAGAATGAAACATTATGTATGATAGGGCCCAAAAATTTAGTCAGAATTGTAGTTTATCCTCATAGTTACACAGTTATTTTCTGAAACCTGTCCTTTAGGTCATCAACCCACACACTGGATAAAAAGAGTGGAGTGGCGGTAAGCATCTCCAATCAGACATTCTGTGTTTTGAATCAGGATTTTGATGTTTTTGAATACGTATCTAAAACTGTTGGTTTATAAATTACTTGAAAAAATGTGACTTCGCTAGGTGGGCACGTATCTTGATGGAGTTCAGGTAATTTTTCTCCCAGTATCTGTGCAATGTTTTTTCTGAAGAGATTAGATATTTTGTAGTTTAAGGTACCTCTTTTTATTGCTGATGGGGAAATCGTGTGTGATTTTTCTGGCAGCTGACAGCACTGTCATTAAAGATCTGTCTCTGACATTCCTTCTACTTGCTGTAATTTATAGCCAGACTTGAGAAAGACGGAAATGGCATGTTTACTAGAGTGTACCCCAAGCCCTGTTGTCACCATAGAAAGTGAAATGAGTTCTAGTATCTAATTTTAATTGATATGTAGACACACATGGGTGTTTTCTTGATCTACCTCTGTATGTGGTTATAGGTTATAGATGAAATACAGGTTACCATGTATAAAAAAGAGACTACACAAGAGTTGAACCATTTCCACTGTAAAATGGAGTAATTTCCTTGCAATGGACCTTTTGTCCTAGTTAATTAAAAATTAGGGCATTATCAGGTCCTGTTTAACCTTCAGGGCAAAAAAATGTCAGTCCTTTAACCAAGGCTGAGGTGTATCAGATGGAAGCAGGGGAAAATCCGATAGAAAACGTGTTTCAAATCTCATTTTGTTTAAGGAGGCCTTTAGGCAGAAAGCCTAAGTTTCTGGTAGTCCCAGTGGAAGTTTATATTTATAACACTGCATGCATTGCTAAGAAAGATTGCCTTCACTAAAAATAGTGTATCAATATAAGTGTTTCTTAAATAGTTAACTCCACCGTGAGGTTACGTGGGTACAGCTTGTTAATAAGAGTAATGTTGGAATTACTAGCAAGAAAGTTTTATAGTTTATATGGGCGGATATTAAGTTACTGGATCTTTCTCTCTTCCAAGTTCAACTTGTAACAGAAGTTCTTCGACTTGTCCTTGAAAAAGCTGATTCAGGAGTTAATGGTGCTGTATTCCAGGTGAAGCTGGTGTCTTTAGGTAATTTAAATGCCAAAAATCCTGTGACAAATGTGTGATGCAGTAAGGTGTTTGACAGAGGTCTCTCAGCAAGTCTATAGCAAGAAGTCTTTGCTGATTCTCTTATTGGATGAGAAAGATAGATGCTGTGTGGGCAGAACTATCCAATATTTATTGAAGTGCTGTGCAGCTAAACTGACTCAAGTTGGAAATGGAGTCCAGCATGGTTACTTAAGATTAATGTGGTGCAGAGGAAAACCATGCATCATTTCTCCATTTTTCTTTTTTTATGTCCCTTTCTATGCTTGAATGTTGATGATTTTAAGGGAATGGTTTTAACATAATTTGTTATATGACTTAGTAAAAGTTATGATTGAAAGCCACTGATGTTGTTGGAGAAGTGGGCTTTCTGGTCGTGTACTCAGTCGAAATAGATTGGTCTTCCTTCTGAAATGTTGTTTTTATTATTCAGTAATTTCCTTTCATATTTTACTAAATTATATTAATAATACAGCTCTGAAGCTGAACACGTCTTCCTAGCTATGTGTATTCTTGACAGCAAGCAGTAAGAATTTTGAATTGTTTGGTCTTCCTGCTTTTTGGTTTCTATGTGCATGTATTTATAAACGATGTAGTGTTTGGCAAAAAAAGAAGTGGAGTTTTCCCAGATCAGAAAGATCATCTGCCAGAAGTAGAAAAGACAAAAGTTTTAAGTTCTGCACAACTGCTCGTACCATTGTACATCTGGTGCAGTTTCATTTAATCTCCAGGCCCCTCCTGAATCATCTGTCAAACGGAAGCAGTTGTATTGTGACAGAGCTGTGCACGGTACACAGGGGGTTTAAGCTTGCTTCCCTTTCCGTTCCCTGGGAGCAGGTGTTCATCAGAAGAGGCAGAAGGGGGACTGATGAAGTAACATCAAGCCATAAGAATGACTGGCAAAGGGCAAGAGTTCACAGGGTTTGATTTAGTGTGGTGATCTTCACTGCGATCTTTTCTTTGCTTGTTCTGTTTATAGTTTTTGTCTAAGATACAGTGTTTAATGTTTTCTATCCAGTCATTCTTTCTCTTCCTTTTCCTACCACAGGGGGCTAGACATAGAGGGGCAGGCAGAGACTGGGAATCTGAAGTTATATTTGGATTGAACATTGTTAACGTCATAGAAGTAATAGCTGTTGACAAGTTTGTTGGATCAAAAGTGTCTTCTCTAGCAAGATGAAACATCTCCAGTGGCAGAATAAGGTGACTTCAGCTTGTCATTGTTCTGAGCTGAAATGGTCAGAATGGAAACAGGGATCCACAGAAGTGTAAATCATCATGTGTATTCATCTTCGAATCTCTGATAGGTATTCTATCCTCAGGTGGCCTTTAGGCCAGCCACTCGTGATTGTCCAGATTAGATAGATTATCAGGTGGCAGTATGTCCACTTGTTTTTTTAAGCAGCTCCTAGTTATGTCTCACTGAGAGGCTGATGATTTAAATCTGAAAAGTTTGTTGGACTCACACCACCACGTCAACCATTGACGGAGTCAAAACCTTGCTTGTATGGGCCTGATAATGCAGACAGTGAGAGGATAATGATCAGGATGAACACAAGTAATTCGTCTGTTACTGTCATGTTTAGGGAGGCAGAATAATTATTTGTGTGATCCTGATGCCCGGCTGCCCCACCAGAGACTAGATGCTACTCGGGGTACTAGTGCAGGGAGGAAGGGTGTGTGCATGTGTGTGTTGTGAAATCAATTTGCTACAGAGAACTATTTTTTTTTAATATATGACAAAGCAGGAGTTTTAATATTGACAAACAAAAGCACTGGAGTTGTTCGACATGATGGATGGTAGACTTTAGCCTAAACTAAATTGGCTTTCTTAGAACTGTGGCAAGGAAAGCTTTAAAGTGGTGTTTAGAGGGCAGTGAGTAATTTTGCAAGAGTGTAGAAGGTATCCTTTCTCATGTGTGGAAGTTGGCCTGAATGAAAATACAAGCTGGTTGTTAAAAGCTTAATAAATGAGTACTGACATCATGAGCCAACTAGAAGCGTGAGCAAATCGTGTGACAGCAGGTAGGATGTGGACAGTATAGCGCAGGTCAGGTAGAGGAGCCTGGAAAGCAAAGATGAGTCGTTCTCAGTGTTTAACTTTGGAATAGAGGATTGTGAATAGAAAGATGCAGAGAGAATAATGTTAGATAAGTATGATAAATAGAAGAAACAACTTGTAGAACAGTATGAACAAGCAGGATAATGTTTGTCAAGACAAAAAAAGAAAATTTTCATAACTACTGTGAGGTGAAGGCCTGAACAAACCTTTAGCTCTGAAGATGTTTAGAGAAGACTTTGTCCTAAGAATGTAAGACAGGAAGAATCATTCAGATACAGATGTAGCCAGAATGAACAGATCAAGAGAGAAGTCATTGTCAAAGGTGACACAGTATTTCATATCTCAGTGGTGGGCAAGATGATGATGCTGTCCACAGTGATCAAGAGAGGAGGTGGAGAAAAGAGGGTGGGAGAGGTGAGATCTGAGTTCTGTTCTAGCTGTACTGAGCTGAAGCTGACAGCTACTCAGTGACAAGAGGTGTCAGAAAGACAAACTGAGATTCTTTTGTTTAGACATAAATCTACATTATTTGAGTCCCGTCTCCTTAGGAGCTGAGTTTGTGGATGAAGTTCCCCAGACATAAAGACAGAGGCAAAAGATGTAGCTCAATGGAGCCATACTAGAAGACAAAGGAGAAGTTAAGGAGCCTCCCAGTGACCTGTAAAGGGGTTGGTACAAGGAGGACGGTAAGCAGGAGTGGGTAGAGTCATAGGAGTCAGAAAGCGAGAATGGATGCTTCAAAAGGAGAAATGTAATTAATTTTTATGAAGAACCTGCAAGATATATGGAAATCATTAACTTATTTTGATGTCGCAATAGTAAAAGGTTTTTAGGCATTTTGGTGAAAGTAATTTCAGTGTAGTGCAGGGCACAGCTGAAAGGAATTCGTGCTGAAGAGACAAAAGTCATAATCGTTCATAATGAGCTTAGAGGTGAAAGAAGGATAGAAAGAGAAGGAGTATAGTTAGAGAAGCAAGGGGTCAGAAGCAGATTTCCTAACATAGGGAAGATTGATTGGCTGTCCCGCTGTTCCGTCAGAGCGAGAGAACGGAGATGTGAGGTACGGGGTCATGTGAGTGAGGCAAGTGGAGAGTATGACAAATGTGTTTCGTATCTGTGATACAAGGAAGAAGCAAGAGCTGTAAGGAAGAGAGAGTGGGAGGGGAGAACGTGAAATGATTATTATGTTTTCTGGCTTTCTCTTGGAATAAATATTTGCATTCTATTGTGGAGAAAGAAATGGATACGAGAGGAGAGGTTTGAGGAGTGAGTCAAAAGTAGGAGGAAAAAAGGCTGAAATTGCAGGTGTGGGTTCAGCTCAACTGGAGGAATGGCACAGCTTAGTAAGCAGCAGGAGAGAGAAAGAGACTGCGCAATAACCTCATTTCCAGACTGGTTTCCTTTTTCATTGTAGATTCCAGGAAAGGCAAGAGTAAAGTGAAGGAAATGGAGATTTGAGGTGAGCATGGATTCTGGACTGGTGGAGTTGAACCTAGTTGTGGGAAAGATAAGCAAAACCCATCAAGAGTGGAAACAAAAAGGGAAAAAAATATTCAGTCAGTGTGAAAGAGGGTGGAGTCCTGGGTATCAGAAATAGTGAAATAGGAATAATGAGCAGTGCTGAGAGAGTAAATTGATGCCTTTCATTATATGCCAGGTCAGCCTTTGAGTCAGATTCTCAGGTCAAAGATTCTTTTGGAGATGACTGGAGAGAAGACTGCTGGCAGTTTGTGCTCTCTGACAACCCAATGTTTGAATCCGTAACTTGCCTTTAAATTCAAAGCCTTGAAGAAGAGCAGCCTTTTGGAGAAATCCAGAGGCTGTTGCCTTTCCTCCAAGGAGAGAGTGTCGTCCATGGCTGTGGCAACAGAATGACTCTGTGCTGTGGTGACTGGTCATAGAATCGTAGATGATTTGAGCTGGAAGGGACCTTTAGAAGTGAACCCACCTGCAGTGAGCAGAGACATCTTTAACTAGATCAGGTTGCTCAGAGCCCCGTGCAAGCTGACCTTGAATGTTTCCGCAGATGAGGCATCTACCACTTCTGTGGATGACCTGTTCCAGTGTTTCACCATCCTTACTGTAAAAAAATTTCTTCCTTATATCTAATCTGAGTCCACCCTCTTTTAGTTTAAAACTGTTACCCCTTGTCCTACCTCAACAGTCCCTGCAAAAAGATTGTCCTCATCTTTCTTATAGGCCCTTGCTAAATATTGAAAGGCCCCAATAATGTCTCCCCGGTGCCTTCTCCAGGCTGAACAACCCCAACTCTCTCAGCCTTTCTCCGTAGTAGAGTGATCTGATGATTTTTATGGCCCTCCTCTGGACCCACTCCAACACAGGTCCACATCCTTCTTGTGTTGAGGGCTCCAGAGCTGAACACAGCACTCCAGGTGGGGTCTCAGGAGAGCAGAGCAGAGGGGCAGAATCATCTCTCAATCTGCTGGCCATGCTTCTTTTGATGTAGCCCAGGAACAATTGGCTTTCTGGGCTGCAAGCACACATTGCCAGCTCATATCCAGCTTTTTGTCCACCAGTTACCCCCAAGACCTTCTCCACAGGGCTGCTCTCAATCCCTTCATCTCTCAGCCTATATTTATACTGGGGATTGCCTTGACCTGAGTGCAGGACCTTGCACTTGATGGGGATGAAGGTAGTTTGCTTGCTGGTTTCTAGCTCTGTGGTTCTGTTCTTTGCAGTGCATTGCAAGTGGTTACTGTGTCGCTGTGATCTTTTGCTCACTGATGCTGACTTGTGCTTCTGGCTTCCAGAGCTGAGACAGGACCATGGGATTACCTGGTCATGAACTGGGCCCAGCTAGTGTCCTACCGCATGGGGTGTATCATCAGAGCTCGGTTGCGGTGCTGCAGTAAACATGGTTGTTTGACTTTTGCGTGCCTTGCAGGGCAAAGCAAGCTTGTTGTTATCTACATGCTACAGGCAGGCATGCTTTCTGATACAGCACTTTTTAATTTTTCCCTTAGAAAGAAGAACTTGATGATTTTTGAGGTGTTATGTGGAATGGCTGTCATTCATGATGCAGGCTTCTCAGTGTTTAAGAAGTTAATCTCAGGTTTTTACATCTCTTTAGTAGATCTAAACATCTCTGCAAGGAAAGAGACAGGGATGGGAGAATGCTGTGTGAAAGAGTTTTTCACTCACGCATGGAAGACTGAACAGATCCTTTGACTTGGATTGTTTTATGCATTATATACTAATATTTATATATAATTTATGTACTAAATATATTAAGAAACTGAATGCATGGCAGTAGAAAAATATGAGGAAAAATGGGAGCTAAAAATGTTTCAGATCTTGAAACATGTGTATAGTGTCTCTGTACATTCTGTGCTTGGTGTAAGTTTTCTTCAGCTATTCTCATAACTCACAACACACTGGGTATGAAACTTACCAAGACGTGTAGGTCTTTAGATTTTGAAAGAGATAATGCAGCTTTACATATTATGGGATTTCTTGTTCATCAGAAAAAAAAAACCACCCCAAAACATCCTTGACTTCACTGCTGAAAGAGGGAATGCTGCAATTTTATTTTGCGTCATTTATTGTTGTTTCCAGCTTTCCAAGATAGCTGTCACTATTCTGACTGTTTCATTTCCAAGTTCTTGTAAACCTTTCTAGCTTTCCTGAAAAGTAAAGAGTTTTATCTTCAATGTGAGCTTTGGTGCTTTTCTGTGGTTTGGTTTTTAGCTCCTTGCTATTAAGTGTATATTTGGAAAAGTTCTAAAGAGATATGTAGCATGTTCAAATGTTGTAACATATATAACAGTGGTAGCTTTAAGAAACACTTAAGATATGGTCTGCATTTCAGAGAGCTTATGATGTACTTCAGACAAAGCCATAAGCAGTGTATGTTATGAAGACAAAAATGAGTCTAGGAATGTTGAAAAATTTCATGCAGGCAGCTATATTAAGGAGAAATTTGAAGGAGGCAGAGAATAATTAGCTGATGTGGAGGAAGGAGGCATCAAAGGTGATAGCAAAGAAAAGTAGTGTACAGAACAGCTTTCTAGTGAAAGCAGTTTATTTGTCAAAATAAACTCTCCCTGTTTTGTTAATATTGTTTTACTGTCTTGGAGCTGGAAAGGGAAACTAATTGTAACTGCCAAACTGCAATAATAACATAAATATTGAAAGATAAATCTTAATCTTCCTTAACTGTGTTCCCTAAACATGCCCTCTATTCTCCAAATTCTCCCTTTTTTTTTATTAGGCTTCAGCCTCTTCTGTTCCCGTGAATGGTGCCCTAGTTTTGATAGTAGGCAAAAACACGTTGTGTATGCAACAACATTTGGTGTTCTTTCATTGTCTTCTGCATTAGTTCTTTTAGGCTCATTTGTTTGTATATTACAGGACCAGAGGATAAATGACATGCAAAATTCTAAGCAGCTTTGACTCTTGTTATGGACTTTCAATGTTAGAGTGAGTGTGTTGTGTCCAAATTCCTCTGAAGCTTGAATTTATTGTAGGAGAACCCCTTGCAGGTTTTTTGTGGCATATTTCTGACGTACCGCGTGCAATCATAGAGTGCTATGAAAATGATACACAGGACAAGTCCTTTAAAGGCTTGCTCGTTTTAGCGCTGTATGTATATATGTACACTGAATGCATTTAACATTCTGTGACTGTGAGGTTGTGAGAGACTTTCCATGTCTTCAGAATCATGTATTAAAGCTGCTTTGAGTAATCATTGAGCCAGTGTGTGTATATCCAGAGGAAGGGTACAAAATGTGGTTCATGCCTACAGTGCACCCCCCTATCGTTGTGAGGAGAGGAGGAGAGAGGAATTGAATGGGAAGAAATCGTGGGAATAAACATGTTGACTACTGATAATGTTTATAGATAACCTTTCACTGCAAAAAGGCCTGGCTATGTGCAGAAATTAATCCGTTTGTCACTGAAGGGGGCAGGGGCATCTCTGAACACAAATATGGCTGATGCTGAAAGCCTAATCCTACCTTCACTGGAATTAAATGAAAGAACACTGAAAGCCTACCATGTACTGATAGGGTGTAATCCAGTCCTCACTGAAATATGCTATTGCATAATGATTTGGAAAGGAGAGGAACAATACCTTATTTCTAGATTACAAAGAGAATACAGATACATAGAAGGTACTTATTCACAGAAGCAAAACAAATAAAACAATGTAAAATTACCAAAGCACATTGCCTTTCCCTGAGAGAGGTCATGGCAGGCTTTACCGACTAGTGCTCTGTTTGAAATTTTCCAGAGGATGATGTTCCACTTGGCACCAAATTTTACCCATTAAAATTAAGCTGTGATCAGAGACCGCCATCTTTTATAATACATTATTTGGTTTAATCTTTCTGTCAAAGAAGAGTTTACCCAACCCAAACTTAGGAGAATAGGCCAGTTCTTTTTGTAGTGAAAAAACCCAGCACTTTGCTATTTTTTAGCAAGTCACCACAAATAGTAGTATCATGCTTTTCTATCATTTTAAAATTACTTAAAATTAGAATTTGGTATTACTGCTCCAGAAGTTAGGTTGCTTGCTCCTTTCCTCTGCAAACATTGCTAGCATCGTCTTCTTTTCTGTGCCTGCTTTGCTAGTGAGGACCATGCATACATTACCAGATATGACAGAATACGACCTTATAATCTTTATTTTGACCTTTTTTTTGGCAGTTTACTTTTTGTTTCTCTCTGTGAAAGTGGTCATTGTAGATATTTCATGGTTTTGAGGTTTTTTTTCCTCCAAGATAGGAAAGGAAACTAGCTGGCGATACAGCAGTAATTGAAGATTATAACTGGCAATTAATTTTCGCTACATGAGTAGATGTGTAACATTAGCAAATCCTCCATGACTAGCCTGCAGCTCTGCCTTTTGTCTGGTAGAACACTGCCTCTAGCCTGAAGCAATCTTCCGTTGTGCCCGCTGGATTTTCAGCAAAATAAAATCTGCTGTGGCCACCCGGCACCTCAAGAGGTGAATATACAAGTGAGCATTAGGACACCGGAGTGCAAAATAGGCTGGGAGTGGTGAGTTTATTGAATGAAATAGTACTTTAAAGAGGTAGCTTTAAATTGGGTAACTGTTGCATGATTGGAACGTAATCTTTTTCTCTGCAGTTTTTCCCTTGTAAAATACAGGCACTGAAGGCGTGCATTTCATCATACATAGAGCTTAGGCAACTGGGTTTAAAAAAAATTACATATTTCTTTATAACAAATGGAAGTAAATTCGGTCGTGGTCCGTTCTGAATTTGTTGTTAGGAAGAGCTATCTAGAATAGGTGTAGGGATGACAGAATTGCCTTAGAGGGTTGATTAATTTAAGTATTACTCCCTCTGCAGAGCAGCCTTGAAGAAGGCTGAAAGTGCATTACTGTGAGAGTAGGAGGGAGGTGAATAGTACTACTTTTTCTGCAGCTTTGCTGAAGTACCGTATCTCAGTTCTGATGCGCACGTCAGGTGTTGGAAAAACTGGAAGGGTTCAGAAAAATCTACATTAATTTGAGGTCTGGGTAATCAGCTTTAGAATGGAAGATTTAAGAAGCTCAATCTATTTAGTTTATCAACAGACGGTAGAGGCTACCTGATAAGTCTCTAAGTACTTAGACAGGGCGAAGGTATCTGACAGTTAGATGGTTCTTTGTCAGCTAGATTAAGGGGATTCTCGTGGCTGAAAGCTGAAGCTAGATCAGTTCAGACTAGAAATAAGGAGCAGTTTTCTAATGATACAATTAAATAGGAGCAGCTTACCAAGGGATGTAGTAGGCTCTCTGTGGCACAAAATCCTCGCATAAGGCCCTGGTGCTTTTCCAGGAATCACCTGGTGCTTCAGCCAGCCAGAAAGCTTGAGTCTGACTCTAGAATAACGTGATGAAATCCTGTGGCCTGTTTTAACGTGGAAATTCAGTGCAGATTGTAAGGAAGATCATAGGGAAAACTTCATACACTTTAAATGCTTCTTTTGTATGAAAAGAATTTCATGTAATCAAAGGAAAAAGGCAGCTTTCTAGTGAGATGGGTGAGGAAGGACTGTCCTTTAATAGCAGGTAAAAGAGGAAGTAACACTTTCCATTCTCCCTTTATATTTTCTTGGTAATCAAAACCACAGATATCCTCTAGTCATTAATTCTAAACATAGCTTAATCATTTGCCAGTATAATCCTCAGTGGTCTCAGAAGTATTGCTTATAGGTTGTGCCTTCTCGCTGCAAGTTCATGTAACTAATAGTTGAGCCCAAAAGCCTCTTTGACTTTACCTTGTTTGCAAAGTAAAGCAACCTTTGCCCAAGCATTTTTCCTCGTGCTGCCGTCTTGTCCATAGATTTACAAGGACATAGCAGGTCAATCTTTGTGGTAGGGTAAGAGACTCTAGTTTCTAATGAATTGCGTGAGAACTCTTTTTGTCCTGGCTTTGTGAAAGAAATAGTAATCTTTTCAAGGACATTAGCACTTGCATCATTAGCTTGCCTCTTTGTTGTAAAAGTCATCACTGGTCTGAGTGAAAGTGTCACCTTTTCTCTGGGTTATACCCACAGCAAGGCAAATCAGTGTTGATTTAAGGTACTGTTCAGTTTAGTCTGACAGATATTGTGTGCGAAGGGGTAAAGGAGACACCTAACCTGCTTTCAGTGAAGACATACTTCCAGAGGTTTCCCCATTTTTTCAGTGGTCCTGTAACTCTTGTAAGCACTGTATACAAAATCAGTGGAAAGCAGATGTGCAGCATCTCAAGGTTATAAATTCTCCTCCCTTATCCCCTTACCAGTATTGCTGCCTCCAAAGCCTGTAAAAGAAGGCAACATGAATTGAGGTTCTAAAAATGAAAATAAGCAATACTGGATTTCTTTTTATGAAAGGTTAGATTTAGGGGCTTACACCCAACAAAAACGAAAGAATTTCAGGACTGCAGAATAGATGGGAGGGGTTTTGTGTTGTTGTTTTGGTTTTTGTTTTTTTTTTCCCTGCAGCTGGAAAGGCTAAAACAAGCTGTGGATTGGAAGATAAGGTTTGCTGCAAATGTGTGTCAGTGTGTGTTCTGTTCTAGAGCCATGTGAATTCTCTGCCTGTGAGCTCAGACTATTTCTGGCTGGGAATGCACATGGTCACATGGGTCTTGTGTTACCTTGCAGCAGTACCATTAATTACGATGCACTAGAATATGTACCAGAATTATGGTATGCCGGGCTCCCAACCTTCTTCCTGGGGTGATAAAAGTTGTTGTTTATTTTACTCTCTAAAAATTGTTTCCAGTAGTGATGTGTCTTGCTGCATCAACTTGCTAGGAGTAGTGAAGCTTCCAAGGCATCAGCAATGGCCTAAATCAATGCTGGAGTGAAAGGACTTATAATTCTGGTATCATAATTCTTTAGAACCCATGAAGGGGTTCTAAAGGTTCAGGGAATTTGAATGTTCTTCAGTTCCTTGTTGCTGCCTGTGACAAGGTAGCCTGTCTGATCCATCAATTCTTAGTTGAGCAATTACCAGATGTTTAGAAGGTTACACTCAAGAGCTGCCTTTAGTGTGTTACTTCTGTAGTGAGCTGGACTGAATGTTTGGACCAACCGTCCCTGTCGTGATCCTCTCACTATAAAGGTCCCACTATTCACAATATCATGGATGTTGGATTAGGCCAGGATCTGACATGAAGGAAGTATTCTCTGTAGAATATTAACCATGCTAAGATCAAACAGATGATTGGTTTAGTTAACCTTCCCAGCATCATTTAATCCAAACCTATATTCAGGTAAATTACATCTGATACTATGACACATACAACCAAAGATGATATTTTTTTGACATAATGCACTAAAAAGGGTAATTTTTAATCTGAAAGTAGGAGTTCACGACAGGGAGTGCGATACCCTGCAGTAGGGACAAGTTCATTAAAACCTGGAGGAAGTGGCCAGGTAGTTATTCCACTTGCACAGTGTGTCCAGCCAAGGCCATGGTTTGATGGGCTGTGTATTAGGCAGAGCTATCTCACTATTGCTGTGAGATAAAGATCTTTAAAACGTATGGAAACTCTATTATGCTGTAGAAAGCTCAAGGCTGCACCTTCCTGTGAGGTCGTATTCTTTATGGCTGTTATTCAAGCTGGAAGTTAACAGCACAAAAGTGCTTATTTCTAATTTGCCTTCTACAGGAACAAGGTGTTGAAAAAAATCATGCTCTAAATTGTCATGCCACAGGCAGGGCATCTTGACCCATGTGTTTCCATCTGCTTATTGATTATGAAGAGGCCCTTCCTCTCTTCCTCAGTCCCCTTAGCAAAATGTTAAGGTATGAGCCTGCAGGAAACAAATGACAGCAGGCACGCGCGCCACCTGAGTTCCCATCCCAAGCAGCAGCAACGCAGAGAAGCCCATTAGCTCTTGCTAAACAGTGTGTACTGGATGTGGCCACACAGGTCAGGTGCCAGTTCTGGGAGAGGATTGTTTCCATCTCTGTGCATGTGATTGAACTGAAACTCTCCTACTGCTGGTCACCTGCTGAGAGAAAGCCTCATTGATTTGTCAGGATGAAAAAATGTTAGTTTTTCTATAGTGACTCTTCAGGATGCGATAGGCAGGGTAGGTTTTACAGTGTGGACTTGGAAGCATGGAACTGAAATACTTGTGGCTGATGTGGGCCCTTACGGATGCAGAGAGTGCACAATCCCGACAGTTTCATCAGACCTCTTTCAGACTGTGTGCTGGATAAACTAGCAGCAAAGTGTAGTACAGATATATATTTTCAGGCTGAAAAAGATACGAAGCACACAAAAAGGTTAGCAAGAACAAGCTGAAAAATGGCATATTTATATGCTGAAAATCTATAGGCAGATAGTCTAAAAATATATCTGTATACATATATTTGTATATTTAGAAAATTCTCTGTAATCGTATTTGCTTTTGGGTTTCGAGATTTTTCTTAAGTACCTGGTGATTCGGAATGACTCTCCCTCAAGGTATCGGTTATGTTCCGTCATCTGATGTTCTATACAGTGTGCTCGGGGTCTTTTGCCTAAACAGTAACTGATTTTAATCTGTGATACATTAGAGAATATTTGTCATTTTAGCTATTCATGTTTTAATAATTTGAAAAATTAGAAGAAGTCATTAGTGTTATTTGTCAGTCTCTGTTTTGTGTTTATTTTGTTTCAGCTGTCTCTTTTATAGCAACAGGTTTTAGCTATAAAATATATATATATATACTTAAGCAGAGCTAGTGTGTGGGAGTTGGTCATTATGTGTCTGTATTGTATAGCTGGTGTGTCTAGATCATCCTTGTCCATTGTCGGTATTTTCAGTAGACTTTCTTTTGACAGGAATGACTTTGTGAGAATTCTCTCAATGATAACTGCAGCAAAAGCAACATTTACAAAAGAATGAAAGCCTGAACCTTGGATTTGTTTAGATACAAAACTTCCATGTGGCTACTGCTGTGAAATCTAGCGCTTAAAGAGTGTTTGCTGCCAGTAGCTCAGATATTGTCTTTCGCAGGCCCTGGGAACGATTTGCCCTTGTCTGTATTAGCATCCAGGCTGTTTTGTGCCCTGATCAGGGAAGGTGTCGTTGACATGTGCTGTCAGTTAAAGGTTTTAGAGGTTGCTGACAAGCCTTGGCTGTAGAGGTCTTCCCCTGTGGCCTGGGAACAGTGAGTGTGACAGGGCACGGGTCACTTTCATTTGGTGTTACTGGTTTGTTCCTCTCTGCTTATCACCTCTTTCAGGAGTGTAACAGTAAAGGGAGGGAAGATGTGTTCAGAAGAAACTCAGATCTCTGACGTTCTACTGTAATAAAATACAGTAGTCTGGAGTTTATTTTTTTTTCTATAAAGGCAAATAAGGTAAACATGATACTTCCACATTTAAGGAGTGTAGCCTTCTTTTAAGGATATTACTGGGTTTATTTTGGTTTGACTAGTGGTTTACCCTTTCAGAACCAATGAACACAGTTTTAATGCTTCAGTAACACACTTTTCTAAATCACTTGGCAGGCTGCTAATAAATTGAGCCTCTCAAGCTTTCTGTGAAGTGTCACAGATGGAGAAACAGAAACATGGAGAGGCCAAGTGAGTTGCTCCGAACACGTAAGATAAATCTCCAGCTGCGATGCTGAAGTGCGTTGTTTAGATGCACCTTTTTTTGAAGATTGTATGAAGCTGAAGTGAGTTTAAAAAAAATTGCTGTGTGTAATTGAATCACATGATACATTTTTAACAACATTCCCCAAAGACCTATATCTTGTGATTTACGGTGTAGCTAGGTGCATCTGTACAGAGACTACATCCCCCTTTGCCTCACTTTGAGTAACCATTGATAATTTTATGAAGAGCAGTGTAATGAAGAAGCAGGTACATACGTAGGAATTTGGAGACTGAGACCAGCCACATCATCACGCTGCTGGAAGTTTTAATTCTTTTGTTGTTTAAGGAGAGAAAAACCGCTTTACTGTATCTCTACAGAGTGTGCCAGTCTTATTGGCCTGTCTTGTGGGACAGATTTTGTCAATAGTTGTGGGATTTTTTTTTTCCCCTGTTCTTTTCTTTTGTTGTGTTTAAAATTTTACTGTACTTGCAGTGAACATAAGTTAGGTACTTTGCAAAATCCAGGCCTCTGATCAGACGATACTGGCAAACCTTGCTGTGGAGTGTGGAGTGCGCTGTAGTAATGTGTGTGCCGAAGCCTCAGATAGCTTTGAATTGTGGTTGTGGTTTTTTTTTTCCTCGGAATTCACTCTTTGATCCAAGTAGCTGGCAGAATAGCAATTTGATGCTGCTGTATGTGTTCTATAGCTTGAAGGAGGTTTTCCTTTGCTTTAGCAGGTATCGGGTCACTATTTTCTTTTTATGAGAGCAAACTGACTCAGAGCACTCCTGCGGAGTCGGTTCTTTCAGAGAGCCGTTTTGCAGCAAGGAACTTGCTGTTGTATGTGGTATCCTCTATAACATGTTTTTGATGGGCTCCTGGCATTTTCTCCCATAGGTTTGTTTTTTTATTCAAGGGGTTTGGCCAGGTAAAAGGGCAAAGAAGGCTAGAGGTCAGAGAAAATTACCCTGGAGAAGAAAGATAGGGAAGAGGGGCAGTGAGGGATTTTGCACCGTGGTGGAGTTCTGGGAGTGTAACTTTGGAAGTTACACTTGGTGGCATATGTCCTGGCTAGTAGCGTGCCCTCTGATTTGCTTTACATGGAAGTGCTTCGAATGTGCCTGATGGGAATACTATGGGAGCCTGCAAATTGCCAGAATCTGTTTGAAGGAATCAAGAAGAGTGGTAAATGACTAAGGTTTTGTTTGCTTAGAGTGTCCCGACTTTTGGTGGTGTCTGGGCTACTAATGGCTTACAGTTCCTTTGGTATGTGTGTTCAGCACTCCTCACAGCAAAACAGGGGGCAACATTTTCATTAACAGCCAGGTAGCTCCCATTATGAATAATCTCACTCACCTTACATGTCCAAAACCCTTTCTTGAAGGTTCAGAATATTGACTTTTTTCAAAAAAATGAGAACATTTCTTCTTCATTTGTGTTTGGAGGGTGTAAAATCTAGCAGTCTTCTGAATGTGATTGAAAGCCACAAAGTCGAATCAGTGCATGTCACTTAAAGAGATCCTGTATGCTTGTATGCACATGTCATGATGATAATATAGTAATCCAATAATTAAAAATACAAGTTTAGGCCTTGGTATATTTGTTCTGTTAACTTTAATAAAATGAAATGCGATTCTTGTGTGTGAAATAATAGTTGAAGGTAGAACTGGAAAAAATAGTCCTGTTATCTACATACATTTTTCTGCCAAGAAGAAATATTCACATGGGATGAATGCTTTAATTGTTTTTCGTATAGCATATCTTTTTGGTGGAATTTTAACAGAGATGATTTTATTCTCATTTACATCAGCAGTTTTGTAACAAGTTTGACATTTTGTAATGCTCTTATTTCCACAGAAGAGTAAAAGTCCTTGTAAGGTTATTAAAACATGCAGTTGTGAAGCACTTAAAAGTTATCTTGGAATGTAAACAGTGATTGTGAGCTAGCTATAAGTGTGTTATTTTAATAAGAATTGCGGCACGTTTTGATAATTAATTGGACATGAATGATTATTAGTGATTTTTATTGTATTATAGTTTATTTTTATAAATAAACTATATTCGTTCCTTTCTTTGACAAGGGGGGTTGTTATCTCTTAATTTTTGGTAGCTACCCTGTTGATAGTGAGCCAAAATAAATTAATTGTGAATGGCCAAATAGCCAGCATCTGAACTGTAAGGGGTAGATAGTTGCAACGTTCTCATTGCTGTAAAATATAGCTATTAGATTAAATTAAATCTTCCCACTTTATGGATGTGCAGTTATAGGCTAAGATTTTGAATCTAGGGTTGGACCTTAGTTATGCCTGTGTTCTTCATTGAAACTGTTAGTGTATGGTTGTTGAATTTGATAGCTGGTGACTTTGATGGTGGTAGCTGTAAAATTCAGCTGGCGCTTTAAATGGAAACTCCTTCCACTTATGTGATAAAGAAGCAACAGGAATGTGCTCATCCACTACAATTGTACAAAAACTTACTTAAATTTTAACATTAGGAGGACATTCTTAGGCTTGGCATGTTCTCTTAAGTTTATCTATCCAAGTACAATGTATTTTATTGATTTCACTCTGTGCTGGAGTTTTGATTTGTATCTGTGAAGAGCTTGGGATGGGACAGTCAGGAAGAAAAAAAATCTTTTTTTTTGTTATTCACCAACATAAAACTATCTTGAGAAAATGTGGTAGTAGTACAAGATTTTTAATAAGGTGATGTTGCAAGTATCTTTCAAGTATTGCAAATACAGGAAATTAGGGATAAAGTTATGAAGTAATATTTTAGGCATTTAGGGTAAATAGATTTATAGGTAAGTCCAGGCTGCTTTAACTGTGTTGTGTAGTCATACAGTAATTGTGCATCCTATTAACCTGCTCAGAGTATGTGCTTCCCCGTAGTTAGTGACATGTTCTAAGCAAAATAAAAAGAGTTCATTTTTATAAACTGCAAAGATTCTTGACTCCATGTTTACAAGTGAGAGACAAGTTTTAAAGTGTGTTCATTTGTTTAGGTATCAAATAACATACTGTGCTTGAACTTGGAGACTTAGAACAAACGTGCTTAGAGGTATGAAACTGATTTAGGAGTCCTCTGCCTATGGCAGAAGCTTTGAAGATACTTTGTATTTTAGAATTGTCGAAGAATTTGTATTCTGGATTTTAGAGTTTTCCATAGGCAGAGGCTTTCAATCATGAATTTTAGAAAAAAATAAATGGACCATTCATCCTTACTGCTCTGATAACTACAGAGTATCTCTTCTGGTGGAAAGTTATTGGAAAAATTATTTGTGATAATCTCAGAAACAGGATGATATTTAATTGCAGAGTAGTTTGGCAGATCGTTTACAGAAGCTTCATTAGCAGGGAGCTTTCATTAGCATGCCATTCAGATAGAGATCAACACAACTCGCATGTCTGTCAAGCAGGAGATTCAGAAGGAAAGTGCACGTCACTGACTTGGAGGTTTTGTGAGTGATACTCCAAGTACACACTTTACAGATGTATATGGTCGTTCCTTGTACTGTGCCGAGTGGCCTGTTAGAGCATACTGCATTTTTTCTATACTCAAATATTTAGCCCCCTAACAAAGATATTCACAGCCTCTTTTGGTTAGAATAATGATTCTTTCTGACATTTTATTCCTTTACCTTTCATTAAATCCCCACACCACATTAATCTCTCACTCAAGTGCTGCCAAGATCCCCGAGGCAGGTTCGTTCCACAGGTCTGGGGCTGCACCAGCAGACAAAGTGCAGTCCTGCGCTGACATTCGTTACCTCCCTCAAGATCCGTACGGACCTCTTTCATGCTGAAGCAGCTTCAGCTCACACAAGCAGCTCCACAGTTTGCTTCTGATCCTCAGTGTGGTCTCACTTGGAGAACACACAATTCTAAGTGGACAGATGTTTACTCGCATAGCTGCTGTACTGTATTTAGGCTATGTTCTGTGTGTTTGGGTTTTTTCAGAAGCTGAATTTTGTTGAACTTGATCTTCTGGAAAAGTTGTAATACCAGTGGTTTTTTCTTCCAGATGATATGTTGTGATAGGAATTAGCTGTCACTTATGCCATTATAATTATCACATAAACTTGCAGATGAGGTGTTAACATATATTAGGATATGCATAATAATGCATGTACTTATTTTCTTATGTAATGCTCTTCATCAGTAAATTTGGAAGTGTTTAATTAGGAGTTACAATGTATATAATTCCTCCTGATGCACAGAGAAAGACACTAAGACTTCAAGAAATTTGGCTAAAAGTTTTCCCAGCAGGCGATGAAGGAATGCGGGGTTTGACTCCTCCTTTGTCCGCTGTCCTGTATGTTGGATTGTGCAGTAATTAGTAACAGCCCTCCAAGGACCCGGAGTGTTAGAGTAAACAGGGGTAAGGTTCCTTGTGATAGCGTGGAGGATATTTGTGTTTATTGAGGCTGGTGAGAAGGTCTCTTAAGTGGTCTCTGACCATGAATCTTGCTGACTTCTTACTGCTTTGTGGTGCTGGAGTGTACCTTAAATGCGTGAGGCAAGGCAATGCGTATCTCCTTTTTTCTTCTGTCTGTTGAAGGCACTATCAATGCTGAAGCCAGGTGTGTGCCGGAGAATTGAGAGTGTCTCTGAAAAACTGTGTCTTAGACTCTATCTAAGGAAACCTCTTGTTCCGATGACTGTGCTATCAGGTCAATCATGGAGGACTAGGAGGCACAGCAGACTTGGGGAAAAGCTGAAAAAACGAGGATTCTAAACACATGAAGAATTAAACAGAAGTGTTTTGTTGATTTTGGTTTTTTTTTTAATTTAACAGTTGCAGAACTAGCTCAACACTGTAATACTGGATGAAATAAATTCATAACTGCTTTGCTACAGCCGAGTCCTCAGAAATAAATGAACAATTGCTTTGCTACACCCAAATCCTTGGAATAGTATACTGCTGGAAGGGAGATTGCTTCTAAGCAAAGTTGACAGGCATCAGGCTGCAGCATGAGAAGTGCTAAGTGCTCCGCTCATGTCACTGAGCTGTTAGGTGGGTGAGATTAATCTGGGAAGCTGGGTGCTGGTGAAAGCATCGCTTCTGGGACCAGGTCTTGTCAGTAAATGTTGTTGCTGACCTTTCACACGTTTGTGCTGAGAACCTGAGACAGTCACTTAGCGTGGCCATTTTCAGCAGCTTGCTTTAACCTCGGTGCAGTTTTCTTCATGCGTGTTCTTAGGATGTTCTTAGCTCCCCAGTAAAAATGTTTGAGCCTTTCGTATCCTAATCTCAGTCAGGTGTCAACAGCAATGAAGCTGCAGCATGCCCATGGCGAGAAATGGCACTCGAGGGCTGCACTGAGAAGCAGGCTCGCTGCCTCCAGGATCACATGGCTCTAAAACACTCTTACTTCTTTGGTCAGTGAAGCACATCTCAAGGTCTTAATCAGCCTCCTGATTACCTGCAGTGGTCTTCCTCTAAAAAGGCTTCTCAAGCCTTAGAAATACTACCTTGTGATATTTGAGTCACCTCCTGAAGGACTAGAAAGTGAAGTAGAGCTGTGAAGAAAAGTGATCTGGGAAGATCCTTGTAGTAGCTATATACTTAAGATTAAAATAATTAAACAATAAACAAACAAACAAACAGTTACCTTCCCATATTTTGAGAGGATCATTCCCCAAAAGTCAGCTGCTTCTCCTGTCCAGGAAACAAACAAGCAAAACGGCTCCAAAGATGACTGAAGCTTTTCCAAGTCTCTGTTTCACATTCTCTGTTTGAGAATGTGAAAATGAAATTGTTACATAATTTTTTGTTTGTTAAATAGTGAGAATTACATACATGCATGTCAGAGTGTGATTTGTGCAGTATTCAGTGTGGCAGAAATTGAAATAGAACAATGACATGATTGAAGTAATAAACTGCTTGTTTCATTAAATGAAAAGAGCACCATTAATAGCCTTTATTATATTAGTGTGTGTGCCTTTGAGTGACAATATTAAACTGATGATTTGTGTTACAGGTAGGTACTGTGCAGCATAACAAATGCAGAAAATCTTTTTTTTTTTTTTTGACAGTTACAAGTAACACGTGTCTTCCATTGTTTTTTCATTTCTTTCTTTTTGCTGTTTCAGTACTCCTAGATGGGCAGGTTTCTTTAGACTCGCTCTGTAAATTTTTTGAAAGTCTTCAGAACTGAAATGTCCTGGTATTTTGGAGGAGGAACACAGTTTCTTTTGCTCATTGTTTAGTTAATAAAAGCTCCTCAAGTTGCTTGATATAGCAACAACAAGAAAAAAATTAATTTTTCTCTCATCGAATCTCACGAGCATGTCTGAGTAGTAAAAGCTCGTCCTTTAGTTAATAAAAGCTTGATATAGCAACAACAAGAAAAAAATTAATTTTTCTCTCATCGAATCTCACGAGCATGTCTGAGTAGCGGAGTTTACTCCTTTAGAGGCTGATCTCTTTAACTGCAGAGCTTTATTTTAAGTGTTTCAGTTGTTGATCCTGTACCTGTTACAAGCTGAAGCTTTCTTAGTAGGACACCCTGGAAGAAGGAGGGAACAGGAAGGAAGGGAGTACCCCTGAATGTGATGTGTGCGTGTGCTCTAGGATGCTTGTACTGGAGACCTGATGGACACTTTAGTGGCACGCAGACTTGTACTGACCCCAGCCCTTCGCAATCGTGTTCTCTAAGGGTTGTGACTCTCGGAGGTAAGAACCCTCCCTGAGGTGTGCATCAGGGTCTCAGCATGGACTTGGTTAGTCTAGCAAAACTGCTTTTGCCTCCTGGAGTCGCGAGAGAATACTGTACTGGTACAAAGTGCTGCAGTGCCAGACTGGTTTGTCTATACTTAACGTGTTTAACCAGTAGGAGCATATTCCTCTCCTGGAAAATGTTTGTGCTGTGCATGTAAGTGTACTATATAAATCTCAGTGTAAGAGCTGGTGATGTATGTATGCTTTTTCAGACAGTGAAAATATTTGACTGATTGTACTTGCAAGGATAATTATTCCCTAGAGAGCAGAATTCTTAAAACAAGAGAGCTATTTTCTGGAGCTGTATATTAGTGGAACTAAAGACTGCTCTTCAGTCTGCAGAAAATACTATTCCCTGTTTTAACCATTTGTGGTTAACCAAAGTGGCTTTGGAGAAGGGTTTTTGTATGTTCTGACTTTGGTTGCAAAGTGTCTCATTTGTTTTTCCATATCCTGCTATCCATTAATGAACTTTTTCTCATATATTTTTCTTTGTCATAAAATCGTATAAATGAAAGAAGTACAGTTGAGCACTTTTAAGGGGTACAAAAAGGAGAACAGAATCCATTTCATTTGGAATTGTGAGAAGTAAAAGGGTGATCTTATTGAAAGTCATATCTGAAAGTAACTTCTAGGAGAGATGAGTTATGTGAGAGGCAATATTCCTGGAGAGAATTGCTGTTAGAGGTGTAGGAGGCAATACAGAAAAAGAACAGAGAATTGACATAAGAATTATTTGTGTCCTTTTAGATGATTCATTTTCATTTAATATCCAGCTATTGATTAAGAACAAGGAGACACCTTCCATCTTGAAAAGTGACGTGAAAGCGAAGTTCTTAATTTTTAAGAGATGTTCTTGCCCTTGACTTTTATTAAAGGGAGATGTGAAGTAACAGAACATAAGTACCTTGGGCAAGGGAATTGGGGAGTTGGAAAAAGCCAAGCCATTATATTAAAAAA
>NW_009698292.1:0-2892 GCF_000703405.1 Apaloderma vittatum
TGTCAAAGGCTTTGCTGAAGTCAAGGTAGACTATATCCACAACCTTCCCCTCATCCACTAGACGGGTCACTCAGTCATAGAAGGAGATGAGACTGGTCAGGCAGGACCTTCCTTTCCTAAACCCATGTTGGCTGGGCCTGATCCTGTGGTTGTATTCTACATCCTGCTTGATGGCACTCAGGATGATCTGCTCCACAACCTTGCCAGGCACCGAGGTCAGGCTGACAGGTCTATAGTTCCCCAGATCCTCCTTCTGGCCCTTCTTATGGATGGGCGTCATGTTGGCCGACCTCCAGTCACCGAGGACCTCCCCAGTTAGCCAGAATCAGTGATAAATGATAGAGAGCAGCTTAGCCAGTTCTTCTGATAGCTCTCTCAGGAGCCTAGGAGGAATCGCATCCAGACCCATGGACTTGTTGGGATCTAGCTGGCACAGCAGGTCACTAACTACTTCCTCCTGGTTTACAGGAGGGGTATTCTGTTCCCCATCCCTGTCTACCAACTCAGGAGCCCAGGTGTCCGGAGGACAGCCAGTCTTCTTCTTAAAGACTGAGGTAAAGAAGGTATTAAGTACCTCAGCTTTTTCATTACCTTCTGTTACTATGTTCTCCTCCCCATCCAATAAGGAATGAAGATTTTCCCTGACCCTCCTTTTGTTATTAATGTATTTATAAAAGCACTTTTTGTTATCCTTTACAGAGATGGCCAAATTAAGTTCTAACTGAGTTTTTGCTTCTTTAATTCTCTTACAATATCCTTAAATGCTTCCTGATTCACCTGCCCCTTTTCCCAGAGTTGATACACTCTTTTTTTTTCCCCCGAGTTCTTGCGAAAGCTCCCTACTCAACCACATCAGTCTTCTTCCCCAACAGCTCATTTTACAGTGCTTAAGGACGGCTAGCTCCAGTGCCTTCATAATTTCATTTTTCAAGCCCAGCCTTCCTGGGCCCCTTTGTTTTTAAGGGCTGATTCCCAAGAGATTCTTTGAACCAGCATCCTGAATAGTCCAAAGTCAGCCCTCCGGAAGTCCAAGGTAGAGGTTTTGCCGATGACCCTCCAAACTTCACCACATGTTGAAAATTCTATCATATCATGATCACTATGGCCAGGGTGACCACCGACCACCACATCTTCCACCAGCCCTTTCCTGTTCATAAATAGTAGGTTGAGCAGGGCACTACCCCTGGTAGGCTCCCTGACCAGCTGCAACAGGAAGCTGTCATCCATACATTCTAGAAACCTTCCGGACTGTCCTCTCTCTGCTGTGTTTTACTTCCAGCAGATACCTGGTGATTGAAGTCCCCCACAAGAACTAGGGCTTGTGAACACAAGATATCTCTAAGTTTTTGAAAGAATGCCTTCATCCAGTGTCTTCATCCTGGTCAGGTGGTCTGTAACAGACTCTCACTAGGATATCAGCCTCACTGGCCCTCCCCTTTATCTGCATCCATAAACTCTCCACCTTGGTGTGCCTAACATTGAATTCCAGGCAGTCAAAGCACTCCTTAACATACAAGGCTACCCCATCACCTCTCCTTCCTTGTCTACGTCTTCTAAAGAGCCTGTAGCCATTCATTGTGGCACTCCAACTATGCAAATCAGCCCACCACGTTTCTGTGATGGCAATTATATCATGGTTTCCTTGGTGCACAATAGCTTCTCCTGTTTATTTCCCATGCTCTGAGCACTGGCATACATGCACTTGAGCTGTAGTACAGAAATTGCCTCCAATGCCGGGACACCACCCTGAGTCTTATCCCTAGCAGCCCTGGGTTTGTCACATATGACACCACTATCCACCTCAAGACAGCAGACTGAAGGCCATCCTTTGGCTCATTTCTAGTGAGCCTGGTTTTATCCCCTTCCCCTTTCAAGCCTAGTTTAAAGCTCTCTCAATGAGCCCTGCCAACTCCTGTGCTAGGATCCTTTTCCCGCTTTGGGACAGAGGTACTCCATCTGTCACTAGCATACCCGGTGCCATGTAAACTTCCACATGATCAAAGAATCCGAATTTCCAACGGTGGCACCAGTCTCTGAGCCACGCATTGATCAGGCCTATCTTCCACCCACTTTCAGTGTGTTTCCCTTCCACTAGAGGGATTGATGAAAACACCACTTGCGCACCTGATTCATGTACTTGTCACCCCAGTGCCTTAAAGTCCTTTTTTTATGGCCTTCGGATGTCTCTCGACAACTTCATCGCTACCAACTTGGACAACTAACAAAGGGTAGTAATCAGAGGGCTGCACCAGACCAGGCAGCTTCCCATCCCTGACCTGAGCCTCAGGGAGGCAGCAGACTTCCCTGTGGGTTGGGTCTGGTCAACAGATAGGGCCCTCTGTTCCCCTCAGGAGGGAGTTGCCTACTACCATTACCCTCCTTTTCTTCTTAATTGAGGAAGTTCTAAGGCATGGGGGTGAGGGATAAGCCCTGATCAACTCACTGGGTGGATCTTCATCTCCACCTCCACCTGTGTGGTCCTCAAGTCCCAAAGCCTACACCTATTATGCAAGGGCAGTTGGGAAGGTGAGGCAGATGGGTGGGAGGGTTTTCCTTTGACTCTCCAACAAGGGATCTCTCTCCACTCCCCCTTGTCCCTTAGGTCCCCTCCTTTTGCCTGGTCACAGGAGGGGAGGGGATCCTTCAGTTCTTGATGGGCGTCTTCCTGCTGTCTTTGTCTCAGGGCATTGCTCCACCAATCTTTCGCACTCCCTTACGCTGCTTAACCTCTCTGCCTCCTCCCCCAGCTCAAACACCTGCAGGAAGCAGGTCGTTCACTTGATCACACTGCACACTGGCTTGCTCCAGTTCAAGGGCCAGGCTCAGGCATTAATTGCAGCCGGAGACCTGCAGAGCCTCATGTCCACGCGGGAGCTCAGTCTGAGTTCCCAC
>NW_009698292.1:3047-5409 GCF_000703405.1 Apaloderma vittatum
CCAAGGCTTCCTGCCGCTGTCCGCCATCGCTGCCCGCACGGTCTGAGGGCAGCTGCCGCTATGGCCGCTTTTAAATTTGCCGCAGCCCTCACGCTCTGCCTCTGCCACGTCAGCCTTCTGCCTCTCTCGTGAGATTCCTGTCTAGTTCCAGGATTCTCTGTTCTGCCTCGGCTCCTCCATCTCCGGGAAGCCCGCTCTCTCCTCAATCCATCTATTTATCTATTAAAAACAGGTATTTCAGTTGGAATTGTAATTGACTTTACTGCACGGTATCCAGACAATTCCATGTTTTAAAATGTGTTTCACATACTTAAGATTACTTACGATTAAATACGTCTAAAGTACAATTTTGTTGGTGTACGTCAGGGTACAAATAGCTAAAGGGAAAAAAGATAGTATTGAGTAATTCTGCCAGCTTAATTTTTTAACTTCCTGACTTTAGGTAATCATCCCTAAATTGAATTTTATATAGCAATATAAAAATTTGTCTTTTGGAGATTAATCCATCCATAATGGCTACCATCAGCAACTACTACAACCAATTAAATGCTTATTTCAAATTCTTGAAGCTTTTCGAGAATTGTGCTTATTTGTTACAATGCTATAATTCATACAAGCGTAACTTTTTGTGCAACTTATCTGATCCAATGAAAAGAATGTATATGCTTTGGCTTTATTTCTATCACTTCCAAAATGACATAAAAGTGAAAAACTCTACTCTCCCTGAAGCAAGACACAAATGGTATGAAAGATTGCAACAATTCTAATTTAAATTAAAAGTATGCCCTCCCATGTGGATATACGCTAAGTTTACTATTGGAGCTATATTATGCTTTTTAAAAAACAACCTGCTGCTTAACTGACCTGGCTTTTAAGATAGATATTTGTTTGCTGCTAGAATACGGTTTCTTTAAAGCTTGTATTCACCATCCGACCTAGGCTAGGTTTCGTTGCTCTGATGTGCTCTCTAACAACCTTAATATCGGGTAACTCAAAACCTGTTGGTTCTTAACACACTGCAGTGGATTACTATGCTTATATTCCTTACCTAATAACAGAAAACCCATACTCATTTCAGGTTATAACTGCGATCTCCAAATTTATGTGGATAAAAAAAAGGCCATTAGTGGAGAGGACAACTTCTGGACGGATATCAATATCTGGATGGATGAGGCCTGATGGGTGCTCGCCAGTGAACCCTCTTGCCATGCGTGCCAGGACACGACTGCCGAGGCCACTGAAGCCTGACAGGGCCCTGGGAAGTCACAGCCAAGGCCTCAGTGACGGGTACGAAACACTCGTGCCAAGCACAAGGCAAGAGATGGCCAACGCAGCGGGCAGCATGGGCTGGGGTGAGCATCACAGGTGGGGTTCCATTGTCTCCAGGGGACAGGCTGTGATGTCACCAAGTGACGCACTGTGACCCGGTGCGCCCCACTGCTTATATTGAGGTGCTTCTATTGGCGTAGACTCCGGCCGAGCAGCTTGTGAGGCTGCAGTGCTGAGCCAGGCCTTGGTGCTGGTGGACAGATTGACCGGGGAGCTGCTCCTGGCAGCTCTCTGCATCCGACCCCAGAGCCACGAGAGGAGTTTCCCCAGCCCTGTCACAGGCAGGCAGCCGGGGCGCCCAGGAGACACACCCGCAGCAGCACAGGAAGCCTCCCCCGGCGCAGTGCGGAGGCCTTTCCTCTGGAGGGACCTGGCCATTTCTCGCAGGTCACTTGCCAACCCAGGCCTCTCTGCCCTTCTCTAGCCCAATAGCTGCTGCTGCTGCAGCGCCTGAGAGAAGGAGCGGCTCCACGCCCCCAGCTCCCCCCAGCCCACCGCAGTGACCGGACAGAATTGCCACCGAGCTGGACAACTGCTGAGCTGCCAGGAGGCTGCCTACGTTCTGCCATGCCTCCACCACTTCTGCTACACCTGCATCCTGCGCTGGACTGAGAGCAAGCCCCAGTGCCCCCTTTGCAGGAGCAGGGTCACGTCCATCCTGCACTCGGTGCGGGCCGACGACGATTTCTGCGAATATATCCTCCCACCGCCCGCACCACCTTCGGCTGTCAGACTGACGGCAAGGCAAGCTGTTCGGCCCCTGATGACCTGGGTGCACCAGAAGCTGGGACACATCTTTGCCAGCCTGCCTCCCTGGGTAAACTTCGTGTTGGACGTCACCCTGAGCGTCACGTTCATCTTGACCACCCTGGCACACTTTTAAGACCGCTGCTGCTCCACACGCTGAGGGTTGCCCTCTGCAATCACATGGCGACCGCTGCACAACAGATCATGCAGCTCGTCCTCCAACAGGGCGCCACGGAGGCCCGCTCGCTGTCCGTTGGGCTTGCAGGACACACAGCCACGCTGCCAC
>NW_009698292.1:5538-27674 GCF_000703405.1 Apaloderma vittatum
GGGCCCCTCTGCAATCGCACGGCGCCCTTCGCACACCAGAGCATGCAGGTCGCCGTCCAGCAAGGTGCCGCAGAGGCCCGTCCGGCGTCCACTGGGCTTGCAGGACACACAGCCACGCTGCCGCGGCCACCAAAACCAGCCCCGTGGCTGTCCCCGCACACGCTGCCTCCTCCAAGGGGGTCTCCTTCCCCTCCAGCGGCCCCAACAGACCTGAGACAGAAGAGCACCCCAAGATCTCATCGGCTGCCTGCACGCTGCCACAGCAAACTGGGGCATGGCCGGCTCTCCAGAGCTCCTGGCCTCTAAGCCTGCTGAGCAGGCTGTAAAACACAATAAAGGCCTGAAATCTGCACAAGAAGTCTTGTTGTTGCTAACAGGCCCCAGTGGAGTTGAAAGCACCACCCACGCCGCCTTCTCTCCCTTTTCCTGGGCCTGTGCCCGCTGCTTCCTGTCGCCGTTCTCAGCGCAGCACTGTGGGGCTTCTCCCTCCGCTGCTGCTCTCGCTGCCCTGCTTTGCCTCTCCTGGGGCCGGACCTGTGCTCTCCCAGCACAGCTGCCCCTGGAGCACAGCGCCTCGTGTCTTGGTGATGTCACAGAGTCACTTCAGCAAGAGTTGCAGTTCCACCCACGCTGCCTTCTCCTCGTTTCCCTGATGTGGTGCAGAAGAGCTCCCCAGGACACCATCAGCCATCCTTTGAGATAGTTCTCAGGACAAAATTGAAAGTGAAACTGCTCTGAATTTTGAAGGTCTTGAATTTAAATTGTTTGTCCCCTTCTAAATTCCACAGTTGAAGAGACTCGTAGAAGTATATACAGTCCCATTTGTATTACTGAAATACAGATGTATGTTGCTTTCAGCTTAGCTGTCTAACAGTCTACAACACTGTAAGGAATTTAAGAAAGCTCCAGCATGTTCTGTATCCCACTGAAGTTGTGAATAGTTAATGACATGCAGTTAAGATTTGATCTTTCCCTTACTCAACAGATGAATCTTTTAGCAGTTTTACAGGTGGCAGTACAGTTATTTTCTGCAGAATAAATACTTCTTTATAATTTATGTGAAAAAATAACTGTCATTTTAAATGTTATATATCTCATGAAGTTCTATATTCATCAACTTACCAGTTTCCTTATCAGATCAGTGGAAATGTGTAAGATAACAGAATTATCACAATTAAAGGCAACTGGCTTTCTGTTAAATTTATTTCCAAGCAACATGTCATAGAATAACCAGGACAACATGACAAGTACAGGCTTTGTTTCATAACATAAGCCTTTGCCTGGGAACTGACTATGGTCCAACACAAAAACAGGTCAAGGAAATTTAGTGCTTATATCTAGAATTCAATATTGTTCAAAAAGTATCCATTATTTAAAACTCTTCTATCCACCTAACTGCTTTTAGATACATCACCCCTGTAAAAGTACACTAAACCAAGTACCCCAATCAAGTAAAGCAAAAGGCTATATGCTATTAGGGAACAACAGTGCAAAACCTCCAGAAAAAGTCTGTTTTGTAAAAGCTGGTTCTAGCTCAGCAAAGACAATAATTTTATGTAATTTGAATGCATGTACATAATTTCTTTAGAGACAGCCCTAAATTGAAGCAAATCCCTGCTTATTAGCCATTGTACGTGCTTAAATTCAGATTACAGGCTGAGAAAGTAGCACAGACAATTTTGGCTGAATGGAGGTGCTGTAAGTTTCAGGACAAAGCAAGAAAGGAGAGATTACTTCTGTTTCACAGAAAGGAAAAGATATATGTCCTGTTGTCTCCCCTATGGAATAATATCAACCTTCTGCTCTTACAAACTCTGCTTATTAGGAGCTCTATCCACCTGCCCTCAGGTCACCTAAGAAACTAATAAATTAACTGGAATCTACCCAAAGCTGCTTTCCACTTCTACACTTTCCACTTTTGAGCAAAACAACTTAAAGGAACAAAGAGAAGTTTAACAAGACAGCACAATGAGAAACATCAGGGCAGGAAGTATATTCAAAGCTCCTAATTCTCCCATGTTTATTATAGAATCATAGAGCAGTTTTGGCTGGAATAGACCTTCAAGATCATCGATACCAACCTTTTCCTAGCCCTATAAACAATGCTAAATCATGTCCTTCAACATAACATTTACCCCTCTCTTAAACACCTCCAGGGATGGCAACTCAAACACCTCCCAGGATGGAGGCTGTTCCAATCGCTGACAACCCTTTCAGTAAAGAAATTCTTCCTAATATCCAGCCTGAACCTCCCCTGGCACAACTTCAGACCATTTCCCCTCGTCCTATCACTCTCCACTAGGGGGAACAGACCAACCACTGCCTCTCTACAACCTCCCTTCAGGTAGCTGTAGAGGGCAATGAGGTCTCCTCTCAATCTCCTCTTCTCCAGGCTAAACAGTCCCAGATCCCTCAGCCTTTCCTCATAAGATTTATGTTCTAAGCCCTTCACCAGCTTGGCAGCTGCCTCTGTACCCTCTTCAGCACCTCAATGTCCCTCTTGTAGTGAGGGGCACAAAACTAGACACTACTCGAGGTACAGCCTCACCAAAGCCGAGTACAGGGGCATGATCACCTCCTTGCTCCTGCTGACAAGACCACTCCTGATCCTGATTCAGGCCAGGATGCTGTTGGCCTTCTTGGCCACCTGGGCACACTGCTGGCTCATGGTCAGCCGGCTGTCAACCCCAGGGAGTGTTAAGCTCCCCCTTAACCTCAGGATCACGTGGGCTCTTGCCTAGGATAGCCTGTAGCACTGCTGGGAGTTGTTGTGGCTGAAGTGCAGGACCCAACACTTGGCTTTATTGAAACTCATGTGATTGGCCTTGGCCCAGTGATCCAGCCTATCCAGATTCTGCTGCAGAGCCTCCCCACCCTCAATTAGATCGACACTTCCACCCAGCTCAGTGTCACCTGCAAACTTACTGAGGGTGTGCGCTCTATTCCCTCGTCCAAATCATTGATGAAAATGTTAAACAGGAGTGACCCCAGTACTGAGCCCTGGGGGACACCACTCATGTCTAGACACCACCTGGACTTAACTCCGTTGACTATGACTCTTTGGACTTGGCCATTGAACCGGTTTTTCACCCAGCAAAGCATATGCTCATCCAAGCCAAGAGCAGTCAATTCCTTTAGGAGAATGCTGTGGGCAACAGTGTCAAACGTCTTACTAAAGCCAAGGTAGACAACATCCACAGCCTTTCCTTCATCCAGCAAGCGAGTCACCCTGTCAAAGAAGGAGATCAGGTTTGTTAAACAGGACCTGCCCTTCACAAACCCATTGTGACCAGGTCTGATCACCTGGTTATCCTGCATGTGTCGCATAACGGAACTCAGGATGATCTCCATCAGCTTCCCTGGAACTGAAATCAAACCAACAGGTCTGTAGCTTTACCTTTATGGTAAAGTCCACCTTCTCAGACAGGCTAAGAAGTATGTTCCATTTGTAAATTCTAAGACTAGGAATATTTTAAGTGTGTCTATTTGAACACCCAAAGTAGAGAGCTATCCTACACTTACAACCTGAATATTTCCTAAATGCATTCATCAGAAGCTGGGGTCCTGAAAACCATGGTTCAGCATATCAATGAGAAAATTTAACACCTTGACCTAAATTTCCAACTGTATTCACTGCGAAGAAAATCTTTTTAAAAATTCAACACACACCCAATGCCATTTTAGGTTTTCCTACCTCAAGCTCTTGGGTGCCAAAACAGCCATCACCACTTGCAGATTCCAGGTGTGAAAAGCTCCAAACTGTCTTGGGTGCTATTGCCAAAGAGTCTAGATTTCCTTCTGGCAGCTTCTGCACTTCCAGATATGTTGTTACTACAAAAGTGGCAATCTTTTCTCAGCTTGAAGACCGAGTTAAAAATATAACATTTAGTTTTAAGATAACAGTCTTATTTTTAAAATACATATTTCGAGCCACTACGCTATTTCCAGTTTGCAAGAGAATTCAGCACCAAGAATGTTGTAAAAAAACCAACCAAACAAACAAACAAAATACACAAGTAAGGGGGAAAGTTTGTGGGAAGAGTATATTACCTTTTGCTAAAGCAACTGATACACATGGCAAAAATTGAGATAAAAATGTATTCAGTAGCTTGCCATAAAGAAAGGGAAGTACCTGGGTACATGCATGACAGGGAAAGACTATGGTGTTGTGGCTCCTATGAGAAACACAGCATGTAATTTATTACCTACAGAAAAATCAGAAATTTTTGGTCAGGGAGAATTAGACTGAGTCATAAAATAAAACTTCTATTTAATCCATGGTATTTTTCAGCCAAGTGAATTAGTTTCCGGATATGATCTGTCACGCACAGACTTATGGCAGGAGACAAAAAATGGAAGTCAGCTGGCAGAGACAGGCAAAGGCTGGACTACTGCGGTGCTTTCAGCTGAAACCAGTCGTTGAACTACAACTTTAGGTGCAGAGCCTTCAATACTGATGTGGAAACCTAACCCTTTGGAGAGGTTAACTTCATTTCAAACAGCACTGTATTACTCTCAATTTCTTTTTTCTACAATGCAGAATGAGAAATCTTATTAATGACTCGACAATTCATCTTAAAACCTAGAAGTGTTTTGGTTTTTAAAACAAGAGCTGTATCGCTGCGTCTCAGATTAATTGTAACGGTTGTGATATTTGTAACAAACCTAAATGGAACCTTGAACGCTTCCACCAGTGCTGCATCCGTAAACATCCACTGGAGTGACGACATGACTGATGTCACTGTCCTTGAACGGGCAGGGGTCACCAGTACTGAGGCCGTGCTGCTGAGGACGCAGCTGCGCTGGGCAGGGCACGTCTCCAGGATGGAGGATCACTGCCTCCCTACGGTTGTGCTCTGTGGTGAACTCGCCACCACAACAAAGGAGCCCCAAAGAGGAGATACAAGGACTCTCTGAAACAACACCTCAGCTTTGCCCATATTGGCTACCAGCAGTGTCCACTCTGGCCTCCAGTCCAGAGACGTGGAGACCATCCATGATGGAGCTGCCTCCTTTGAGAACGCACGTAGAATTAGTCTCGAGGAGAAAAGACGACGCAGAAAGAAACGTGCCTCATCAACACCGCCTAAGGAGACTTTCCGCTGTGCCTTTTGCAACCGGACTTGCCTGTCCTGCATTGGCCTTTTTAGCCATCAGCGCCCTTGTGGCAAGTGTGGGTAGAGCCCTTCCCATATCTTCATTCGCGAAGCCTAGCCACGATGATGATGAAATGGAACCAGAAGCGGGGTTTTTTGCTGTTGTAAGAATTTGTTTTACCTGTCATAAAACTCTTCTTCAAAGAAACTAGTTCTCTGATCACTTTCATGACGTGAAAAATACTTTTAAACATGCAAATGGGAAGTTACTTCTGCAACTGCCTAAACTGTACAGCATTACAACAGGTTTTTTTTCAAGACCCTTCTAACACTTTCATTGCAGAAGAATTAAGTGATAGTGAAATGTGATTTTAAACACAAAGACAGCTGAAGTCAGACAATTAAGATATTTTAAACTGTGACATAGTAATAAAATATCAAACTATTTATAGTCTAGATTAGTCAGCAAAATAAAAATATTTCTTTCCTTTTTTTTTTTTTTAATATTGCCAACAGTTGGTTATCCTCTTAGGATACACTTAGAATATTCAGAGATTACCATCGATGTCAATAACTTTATCTAACAAAGAATAACATAAACTGATCCTTTAAGGCACTCTGAACTATTGCCCTTTCCACTAGCACTATCTATTACTTCATAAATCAATTTTCTCAGGAAGAAAAAACCCAAACACTCAACCCAGGCATACAACAGGCAACAACAGAAGGCAAGAAGGCAAACAGTATACTGCTCTGAAGAATTTCTCCCAAAGCCTATGCAACGCTCGGCAGTAGATATACAGTGATTTATAGAGAAGAGCTGCTGCTAAAGACGGTGCAAGAATGACACAAGGGCATATATACGGGTACCTGCCATTACCCTCTGAATGCTTCATTCAATCAAGTAAAGTTCAGGGTAAACTCTAAACATAAACAGGAATATAACATCACTTTTTTTGAAAAGACATACAAAAAATAATCGGCAGAGGAACTTTGCTGAGACGATCAGATGGATGACACGCGAGTAACAAGATGCTGTCTGCACTCATAGTGTTCAAATGATCAGTAAAATCAGAAGCAGTCCAGCTGGCAGCCCACAAGACAATACACACTGTATGGTGCCCAGGCTGCAGCACCACGCATGAAGCGATCTGGACCTCGCTAACCAAAGTTCCTTTCATAATGTCAGTTGATAAAGCATACCACAAACTCATGGTGAATAAGGCCTGGTAGTCTGCTAAGCAGACCAGGAGAAAAAAAGCAAAAGAATAACCTTTTTTAAAATATGCAATATCTAGCCTCTTTGCATCCTTATCTTAAGGGCACATAACTCTAAATCTGCAGCAGCATTGTGATACAAAAAGGCACTGGCCATGCACACACAGGTACTCCAGCTCCTTAAATACCCAAAGACAGTAGCTCTCTTTTCTGCCAGTGTGAAATGAGGTCAGTAACTGCTACACCAAGCAGGAGGCCTCCGAAAGAGCCCAGCTGGCAGGAAGACGGGATCTGAGTGAGTCCACGCAGTGCTGAAGCTCTACCAGACTCTGGTAGCCTTTGGCCTCCTTGATGACATGAACACCCAACCATCCTGCCCAACAATGCAGCACTCCCTGAAGGAGTTAAGTAGGAAAGATGCACCGTCACACCACAGCTCACACAGGAGACACCTCCAGTATGTTTCAGGAGGATTGTACTTTCCAGCTGTAGCTCAACAGCGGTAGAGAAGTCAGGTGCAAAGACAAAAAAACCACAGCGACCCTCCGCTGACCCTCACAGCAAACCCAGCTCAGCACTGATGTCGACAGGCACGTGAAGTGGGCGCTTACGACCTGTCAAATGACATGAGAGCTGGGAAACAGCTCGGGGCTCGGCTATGCTCAAGGAAGGCGGCACCAAGGCAATAAACACAATACAAGCTGTTGCCAGCAGAACAGTACAAGCTATTATTTTACCTTCAGTTTGAGCTTTACTAATTTTAATACCCTTCTATCACTTTAGTATCTGCATCTTTTCTAGATGATCTGTGAATACACACTGCAGCACAGAGCTGTAATTTTTAGGCTGATGAGCTATCATTTACCAAGCTCGATATTAGTATTTTTAATTCGAGTTCCATTAAAAAAAATTTTTTGCACAAATTAGTCACATATTAAAAAAAACAAACATCTGACTCATTATCTTCCATCTGGATCATTAACGGCTCTGCTTGCAAATTTGGAATGGCTTCCTGGGATATCTAAACAAACTTTCTTCAAAAGATCACTATCCAGCATGTGACATAATTCACGGTCACATTTTTTAGAGATACTGCCTGATCATATCTCCCACTTCTCCTTTATTTTGGTCTTGCAAACCAAGCAGTCTCTCTGACACAGACTAAGTAGGAAACAAAGCATAAAATATCACTTAAGAAAGACTTGAAAAAGGTCAAAAGAAAGACAAAATGAACGAACAGCAGTTTGAGAGAATTTCTAAGTGGAAAAAAAAATAGAAATAAAAGAAATGGTAAATTACAGCAAATGCAAAGGCACAACAGGGACAAAGCAAAAGAGACTGACAAAGAAAAATAAAATACATTCAAACTAATAATAACTCTTTCTTCAGACAACAGGAATAGAAAGCTTGCTAGAGAATATTTAGGACCAAGAAGTAGTCATGGTATAAAAAGGTACATTCAAAGAAGGCAAGACTGCAAGAGAAGCTCAATGATTTTTTTGCATCTATGTTGACAGTGGGGAGAAAAACAAAAGAAATTATCCAGAAAAAAACAGTTCTTTTTGAAATGCATGAGAAAATTTGTCTTAAATTGAAGAGACTGAACAGAGAAATAGGGGAAAAAAGGTAAAACAAAATTAAAAGTAATATTACCAGTGTCAGACGATATTTAGTTAGGTTTAAAAGAAACTTAAGAATTAAATAGCTAATCTACTTATGATGGTACTTAACTTCTCGTTTATACCTGCACTGGCACATAAGGATTGGAGTGTTGCAAATATAATGTCAATTTTTAAAAGCGTGACACAGGACATCCAGTAAGCTTCGTGCCTGGAAATCCAGTATTTGTACCCAGCAAATCAGGAGAAACTGTAATGATGAACAGAACTACAGCAAAAGTCATATAGCTCAGAAGATAACACAGCTCTGATAAAACAAAGTACCATCTTCCAAATCTCAGAGTTCTCCAAAGAGATGGACAGTCATGTGCGTAGGAATGATCCACATAAAGTCTACTTGGAGTCCTAAAAGGTATTTGAAAAAATATTTTTAAAGAAACTAAACAGACATGGCATAAGAAGACAAGTTCTTAATGCAAAAAGATAACTGGCTAAAAGGCAGGAAACTGAACTAAACAGGCATTTCACATGGTGGAAGGAGACTACAGGTAGAGTTCTGCAAGGAGCAGGGTACGATCCATGCAGTTCAAGGAAAACGGTGTGAGCACTAAGGTAACAAAAGCTGGCTGACAATAACATGTGACCTGGTTCTTAAAACACAGATGTAAAGAAAAGATGAGGGACAACTGCGAGGAACTGCTAGGTGACTTTACGGCACTGAACAACCAGGCAATAAAATGGTAGGTGAGGTTCCGTGTACGTAAATGTAAAATTACATATATCAGAAAAATAATCCCAACTTCCCATTAAGAAAAGGAGAAACTATTAGCAATCAAAAATAAGATCTTGGAATAGAAAAGACAGCAGCTCAACACCAGACAGCAGTCAAAAAAAAAATAATTCCAAAGTCAGAAATTCAAACAAAACAGATGACAGCATGAAGATCATGTATAATGTCCATGGGTCACTGATACTTTGAGTATTGTACACATTCCTAGTCCTTCCTATCTCAAGCAAAAAATGGAAAAGGTTCAGAAAAAAACAGAAGAAGATAATCAGAAACACAGACTAATTTCCACATGAAGTAATGAATCACAACTCTTTCAAAAGATGATGGGAAGTATAGAGGGCTACTACAAAATAATTAGGGGCCTGGAGAGGTTGGCTAGGAATCGACTATTCATGATCTCATTCAGTAAAGGAACTAAAAACTATCAAAAGACATCAGCAGCAGCCAGGCTCAGAACAAGCATGAGAAAGGAGTTCTTGATGAATTAGTATCTAACCCGTGCAACTTCTTGCCAGTGAATGACAAAGGCTTACAAGGAGGTTCAAGAGGACGCTGGACAACTACATAGAAAAAAATATTACAGGTTATTGAAAATACATATTAAGTATATTCAGCTCAGGAAGTCCCTTAATAGAAAATGGAAAAATATTACAGGATAGTATCGTGTAGATTTTCTCCGCTCCTGTTCTTTTCCCTAGGCACCCACTTATGACCACTGCTGAACAAAGACCTTCAGTCTGCTCTAAAATTTTACATTCATACATTATGTTCAGAAAGATAAAGAGAGGACAGAGAAATTCTGCTCCCTGTAACATCACGAATTCAAATTATCTGAATTGATGAGCTATGATTTGAATTAAATTTTTATGCATAATCTTTTGTTAGTTATTTAAAAGAAGCTCCAACCATAAAACAGTTGACTAAGTAACTGTTGCAGGAATGATGACAGAAAGCAAACAATTTGCAGTCAGGTAGACTTTTTCTAGCACTTCCATGAGATTGTTATTTTGGAAGAAAAATTTATTACATATATACATATATATATACATACACACACACACCCCCTCATATGCAAGACACACTCAGGATCTCCAGGTACAGTTTGTTCCATTATTTCAAATTTTATTTTCCATGTGCTGTCCTTTCCATTTTATGCTGGGTGTAGTCTCTAGTCTCATGGTGTCTTATGTAATACTCTTCCCATCAACTGGCACATTTCCTATTTCCTCCAGCACCAGGCTTCTTGTTCAAACGCAGATTTTCACGTGCATATCAAAAACTAATACTTAATCTCTAATAGTATAAGCTTGAATTCTGCCTATAACAAAGGTGCATCAAGCCACGCTGCAAACAGTAACAAAATTACATTGATGTAATAACTTGCAGCTATAGTGCAGGCCTTCTACTGTCAATGATCTTCTATATTCCTTCATCTTCTTTCACTTATGGTGGAAATTTAATACCCCTTTTAAAATTTACTATCAGCATATAGAGCAAGTTTGTGATCCTGTCAAGCAATAAAATTGTAAGATACTCCTCAACTGAAACATCAAAATCTATTACAAGATGTATCTTAAAAAACACAGAACGCTCCTTTGAAGAATGAGCTTCCATGTGTTAACTTACTTAGCAAGATGAGAGGAAACATGGCTTGGAGCAGTGACAGTGTAGGGTGGGACTTCAAGCAATTTTAACTATGGCAGAGACCAAATCATTCACAGGCTTGTATCAAATACGTCTCAGTTTTGGTGATAATTCATGCTCATTGTGTTTTAATAGTTATGACCATACTTATATTCCTCTGTAAATATCAACTAGTTTTTTACAATATTGCTTTAGTAAAATCCTATGTGGTAATAATGTAAAGCTTTTATTCATACCCACTTCTACAGAAAAGAAGTTAGGCTATTCATAGAATATGTTATTGCAGTAAAAGACTTTCAAACATTCAAATGTATAGTGTTATCAAATCCACTTAACATCATATAATCATTCTCAAATCATGTATTGCTACTTGAATTACAGCTCTTTCAATTAATTAAAAAACCCAATCAGTTTAGACAGTATTTCTAAAATTTTTTCCTATATATGTCGCACTCGCATGGATTCTGATTGAATTCACACGATGGATTCTGACTGAAATTTTGTCTGCCGACATGTAATTTTTTAAAACTTCTAAAATTGGAGATTCATGTCACAAAACAGACTGATACTCCTAAGAGCCCACAGGACCACCTAATTTTTCTCTAATGCTAGTCTACCAACAGAAGTGTAGAAAAATGTCAACTCTTACGAACTTCTGAGCAGCCTGCCACAGGAGCATTCATCCACTGAACAAGTCAGAGTCTGCTTTTGTTAAGTCTGAAGTCCTTATCTCTGCTTCTCACTTGCATAGAATCGTTTTGGTTGGAAAAGACCTTTAAGATCATCAAGTCCAATTGTTATCTTTCCTCACCTCCCTCTGGTCTTAAGCCACTGTCTCACGATCTCTGCAGCCACGGCTGCCCTCAGCCTCCCCACGTGGGACCAGGTCTTCTTTATTCCCAAGTCACTGGCCCAACAGTGCCTTTCCACAAGTAAATTCACCCAGCACAAAGACATGTCCTTAACACTCCAGACAACAAAATGAACTGAATTAAGGTACACACGATACTAACCCTTTCAGAAAAGTTTAGTTTTAAGCTAGCTCAGTTCCTTGATCTAAACCACTAAGTGGCAATAAATCAGGATCAATAAATCCTTCGGCCAGAACAGACAGTGAGTGAGTAAACTGCTTTCAAGGCGACATGTATACGTAAAGCATAGCTCGGGTTAGCTTAGATGGACATTACTACTGTCAATATTTTTCTCCTCTGCATCCTAGCTAAAAGCCTTGCATTCTAATAATTTTTTTTGTCCAAGAGACAGAAGTTATGCCAAAACACTGTTAATTCAATTATTTAGAACCTGTTAATTCAATTATTTAGAACCATATTGACAACACGAAAAAATTGTGGAATCTGCAAAAGAATTTTAATTCAAAAATACACTAAGAAGAAAAAACACAGGCTTAGTCTTCTGCTAAATCATAATCACATCACAATCAAGTCTTTTTTTTAAACGCCTCACCTACTTCTCACAATGATTTTTTCTCATTATATCTAAAAACTCCTCAGTCAATAGGGAGCCTTATACAATCAGAGAACAGAGCTAGTAGAACTTTAAAGCATGGTGCAATTCAGCAGCGGCGATGCTGGGTGGATGAACCTCCAGAGCTGTAAGGATCACGGATGACTTCTGCACGCTGGTTAGGTGGAAAGAGCCAATCCATCTGACATAGTAATGGAAAAACTCTAAGTCATGATACTACACATGCCAAAGAATTCACGTCAAGTGCAACCGTAACAGAAAATTCCATTATATTTGCTTTTATGTTACCATTTGTAGTGCAACTTCAATGATTTAAAATATATATATATATATATATATACACACACACTACAGCTGATTGATCAAAGATATTGATTAGACAAGGGACGAGTTTTCCTCCCTGTATCTGGCTTTAGAGAAGACTTGAAAATGCTTCTAATCATCACACTCAAATAATTCAATAGCTTGGATACAGAGACCCAGCATATTAATGCACATCTCCTGTCCTCAAGGCTATCTTGCGCTTAATACAGCTGCCGCAGGCATCCAGGGTCAGATTTTTAACAAAGAAAATTCAGAGAGCGCATCTGAACTCACTGATGCTCAGGTACAGCGATGCTACAGTTTGAATACAAAGAAAATCTTAATTTAAAAATTGGCTGGTACCTCTAACAGCAGTAAAACATATGACAGTGATTTTAAATAGGAAACAGAACACAAATTTTAGGCTGCTAAAGGTTTGAGCATCAAGAGAAGCAAGACATTAAACAGTAACTGTGATTTTTGTATCTACTTTAGGTTACTCCAGGAAATGTTCAATACTGTGTTTAATTTAGCCTCCACCAAAATAATTTCAAAAATATGTGTCATGAATAACCACAAATAATTGCTGTAAAACAACTGGGAAGACATATGACTGTCCTTCCACATATAAGCTACAACATAAACCTGATGAAAAAGGAAACAAGTATTCCTGTAATTCTGTTGTCACTTGACAAGTTAGTCACACTCCTGACATTCTCGTTATTTTCTCTAAGTGGTATTGCTTGGATATTCCTCAACATAATTCCATGCGGAATTTCTGAATTTAAGTGATCATTCTAATCTTTGCTACCTTTCCCACAGGGAACACACTGGAGAGGCAAATCCTGCTTACATGCAACATCAGGCAGGTTATTTTGTTCAATTCTTCACCAGATCCAGACTTTTTGTTTTCCTAATTACATTCAGCACATACACACCTATTTTTGGTCTCGCACTACCTGCGTCCAAGAATGAACAATACAATCGTTTGCTAGAGAAGTGGTCACACACTTTTGCTGACGCAGAACTTCCTCCCTCAGGAGGACTAGGTTCTTACCACATTAATAAATATTTAAAACCCTACAAGGCCCTACAGCATAGGGAAAATAACAGGCTAGAAACATGGTTTTTAATCCATTTGCTTGTCGTTACTGGTTGTCTCGTCTGGAAAAAAAAAAAAAAAAATAGGAGAGCCTGTTCCTGGAAAGCTCCTTGAGCTGAGGTAGCTGGTGATGGGAACAACAAAAGAAGGTATTTGAGTCTCAGGTGTATTTTCAGAAGTTTTACTTAAGTATTGAGGGCTGCAGTATTGAAGGGTAAAAAGTTTTTTTTAAAAAACAGTCTAGTAACTAGAATTAAGAGTTCAGTAACTAATAACAATTGGTCAGTAACAATTTTAAAGCTGAGAAATTGAAAAAAAGGGTATGAGAGGATAATAAAGGAAAAAAGCACCCCCAAACAGAGCAACAGTCATACTCTCAAAAAAGGGAAGTAGTTCCATCAATAAACTAGAGATAACTTTTTCATGAGTGCACGAAATAAAATTGCCATGCATATGGCAACACAAAAGAAATGGAGTAAATTTGCCACAATATGCCATGGATTTAAAACAAAACAATTAATTGAAAGTGTTTTCCATCACCATGTCTAGAGACTAGGCAATCAAATTCACACACATAAAGCCTAAATAAAAAAACATAGTATCGTTTCTGCCTTTCTTAATATATATCTACAGCTGCCTCCCTCCAGTTCCCTTACTTACTAACTCTGATTCTTTGCTCTAGCCTGTGCAGTAGTTGCTTCACGCAGCACGAACAACAATCATCTAAGAAACAAAAATTCAGGCTCTTGTCCGATAGCCACGGAGTCCTTGGAGCAGAAACGCATCCAAATCTTTCACTAGGAAAGGCCTGAGGAAAAGGATTTAGATGGGAAAAGGGGAGAAGGAAGAAGATAGAGATGTTCAAACACCTTCTAGCACAGGGGCCCTCCTTGTGTTGCTTCTCTCTGCCAGCTCTTGTTATCACTTCCTCACAATTGCTAATGAGGCCACCAAATAGCTTCTGTCCCACATCAAGACTCTGAAATGCAGTATTCTTTATAATACTGCTATACTAATATCTAACGTAATAAAAAATACTATATAACATACTTTTTAATATACATATATACACATGCATGACATGTGATTTTACATTATCTATACATATGTTTACATTATTTACATGTCATATACATTACTTACACACTATTACATATTTTGTCGCAATACATAACTTCATAATTGTGTCAATGAGGATTTATGTCTTTAGCCACAACTATTTACATAAAATAGCAGCATATTTGGCAATGCAGCTACATACAGATACAAATTAATATGCCCTAATGCTTACTAAATGGGGTACGGTACTAAACTAAGGTTGGTTAGGTTTAATTATAGTTTAAAATGGTGCTATCACTAATCATCTTTACGGTACTTAAGAAAAAAAACAGAGTAGTCTGGGGAAGGAAACAGAACATAAGAATCAGCCAGACACGGAGGATAAAATGAAACTATTATCTGTAATAAGCCGGAAATTGTTTATAGATGTGTTACTTTCCAGGTTCATCTTTGGGGTTGTTTTATAAGGCACTCTTGAGGACAGAGCTGGGATGAGAAAACAGTGTTTTGTGAAGGTGGTTTAGCTACACTGGAAGTTCAGCGCAATGCACGGGGCTTGCTTAAGTTTCATTTTCTAGTGAAATTTCATGGAAGTGCACTGGAAAAGTTTGCATTTCTTGCCCGAGGATGGCACAGGTGGGCCGGGCCAGTGCTGCGTCCGCACTCCCTGGCGTGGACCAGGGGCTGGGGAAGAGCTGGGCGGGCGTCCCAAAAATGGCACTGCAGGACCAGGACTCGGAAAGGTCAGGCCAACAGATCACAGGGATGATGCGTCTCCTGCTCCCACGATAAATAGTAGTTGGATGTTGCTAAAGTAGGTTGAGAGTAACTCATCTGAGTATCTTTTATTTTAGTAGGAATTTTCAAGGAGATTTCTGACTTATCACAGCAGCTTCCAACAGATTCCCAAAACACAGAAAACTCCAGAAGACAGTTAATGTTTGGAAAGGATAAATAAAATTACTTTGGTAACTATGGGCCACCAGCTTGTACCAAAATCCCAGTCAAAATAGAGTACTTACATACTAAATTAAAGGAAAACAATATAATTATTGCCATTCAACTGAAATCCCCCTCTTGTCAAGCTAACTTGTTGTGATGACATTACAAGTTAGGTCCATAAAGAAAACAGGTGTCATGGCACTTCTACTTCCGTAAGACATCTAAGTTCATACCACACAGCACACTGTTTTAAGAAACTCAAAAGGCAGAAAATTTGTAGATCACAGATTAAATAATAGGTCCCAAAATATAACTGTAAGTTAACTGAACTAACATTCCTCTAATTAGTCCCATAAGAATTCAATCCTGCCTTTATACTGAAACACTTTTTACTAGGAAAAAAAGGATATAGTTCGTAGTTGATACTTGTAAGTGGAAGAGCTAAGGAAGATCACAGAACAAATGGTATCAGCTGTTTAAGGGACTGCAATCGAACTACAAAGGTTCCAACTCAGAAGAAGACATTTTACATCAAGGAGCAAAGAATAAATGGAAACATCGCCTAACGCGATGCACATAATCAGTCACTTCTGATAAATGCAGCTGCTGCAGCACTCGGGCTATGACAACCACAGATGAGTAGGCAAATCAATACCAAGGGAGATCGGAATACCTCTATCTGCTCACCGCAGGATTGCTGCGGAAATACGATATCCAGTTCTGGCATTCACATTTCAGTAAAAGATTTTTTTTTAAATAAAAAGATATATATAACCAAATTATTAAAATACTGGAGAACGCATTGCATGACAAAATTATGTAGCTCAGTTCCTGCAAATTATCTAATAAAAATTGTTTTAGCCTAAGAAATTCCAAGAATTTTCTAAGAAATTCCTTTAGCCTAAGAAATTCCTAAGAAATTCATTGTGACATACACAAACATGAGTAATAAGGTTGAACCTTTAGATCACTTGCAAATATCAAAAGATCTCCAAGGTGTTTAATTTGAGACAATAAAGTTCTTCTGTTATTAGAATATTTCATAAATTATTTCAATGGACTCCTCATCACTGATAATTCTTAAAAGACAACGGAACGATTTTCTAAACTGTATGCTGTTACTCAGCTAGTGTTAGCTCACAGAACTCAGAGAAGCCCTCGGGAAGTTGGTGTTGCGCACCGAGTTAGCCCCAATAACTGCAACAACAGTTCCCCTGGTCTTAAGGCAGTCAGGCCGAGATAAGTGATGGCATTTTCAGCTTCAAAAGTTAAGATTTCCCAAAAACATTGCAGCCTTTCATTCTCTCCTTACTTACATAGAAAAAGTGATTACACATTGGAATCACACATTTTAAGAAATACTGACCAGTTGTAAATAAAGACATTCAATGCCAAATCTCTCAGAATCAACGTCTGGGCTTTAAAAATAATCCTGGTTGTACTGTTGACCTATAACCTGCCATATCTGTATATTTTGGCTGTTTAAACACTTGTTTTATACAAATAAGATGTCTAAAACTTTTACTTCAGATTGCTTGAGCACAAATTCAATTTTGTAAATATGGAAACAGTAACACATGACACCATAATGGCAAGAGTGCCATAGCCCTAAAACAACAACTATATTCTACAAGTTCTTGAATTTACTTATAAGAAACACAATTCTATCAACGCAAGTTGTAAGTTGGTTTTTTTCTTTTTTAAATACACCAACAGTCACTAAATTTGCTTTATGTATATTCAATTCTAAAGTGTGGAAAGGTTCATTGTGAAATTTTTTTTTTTAACAAAAATCATTTCTACTCTCTGAGAGAACATTGTGGATATTCTATCAGATGGCAATCAGGTTTACGAGATTTCTTCTGAGAAAACAGGAGACACATGATGACATGGGTGAAATCTGTGTACATATTTTTTATTAATATTAGGAACTAGAATAACAGTATTACAGATAATAAGTAAGAATATATTTATTACTACTCTTAATAATAAGATTGCAGCGTTTTCCTCTTTCAGAGCAAGGAATATAAGAACATGTCAATAATACGCCAAGACCCAATACAAGCAATATCTACTGCCGTGCTACTCATATGGCAAATCCTGTTCCCGGTTCAGACCATAAATCAATTCTGTCCCAACCTTTACTCCAAGGAAAAAAACATCAAACAAAACAAAACAAAAAGCAGCAGGGAGCTGTTACATGCCGATGCAAGTCCTCACAATAAAATTGATGAATTAGCCACCCACTCTAACAAGCCAGCCGAGGTACAGTTACCCCCTGATTGCAGAGAGAGGTCAAGGTAAAATTGACTTGTCAAGGCGAGGTTAGTCTGGCCTTTGGGGACACGCACGGAAGCACAGTCAGGCGACTGAAGTATCTCAAGGCTCAGAACTAGTGAAACACATATGAATGATATGGACAACAGGAAGAAACATCCAACTGGAATTCAGCATCCCGCCTAAACCTCCTTCTAATCAACAGAGAAGGGCGTGCAGCATCCCCTCAGGGCAGCCTTCAAGACAAAAATGTTCGTCTTTCTCTTGCTTCTTCCCCGAGCTGACAATCGGCACAAGGACCCATCAGCGGAGCAGCCAGGCTCCAGCAGTAGAAGGGATCTGCTTCTGACCACTGTCTCAACTAGGCGTTCAGGGTGAAGCTGCACAGAACAGCATGACCTAGCAAGAGTTATAAACTCATCTCAGAAAAAAATATATATATAAACAACTCTCTCCTTACAATCACTCTCTGTCGAGTTAGCAAGTTGAATCAGCGCAGCTCAGGCGCCTATGGGCACTCGCAAAGGCACAGGCTGAGGACATCGGCTTCCACTTAGAAACAGCAGCCAGCTGCTAGGCTGCTTCAACAGTAATGTGCAATTTCATCCGCAGGAGCTAACACGTGAAAAATATGATTATATGCATGCATATCTATAAATAAATGACACCCAGCATCAGACAGTCAATAACGGAGCTTCTTTCCCGCAAGTAATTGCTTTGTTGTGGGAGCCTCAGGGATTGCTCCTCAGCTTCAGCATCAATTTTTCAGATCTCGTCCAGTGAAGAACAGAACAGACTGGGTTAGCTGGCACGTTCATCTGTCCACGATTACGACTATAATCTCTAGAGTTTGACAAAACAGCAGATAAACTTTATGCAGAAAAAGAATTGGGATCCAGTATCAATTCCCCTCCTTCAGCTCTCACAAGTACGACACGTCAATCTGTTCTAGGCTTAGGGAATTATACTTCGATTTTATAGACAACTGGAAACAGAAAATCAAAGCATCACACATGAAGGCAGGACATTCAGCAAAACCCGAGGAGTAGCACCGTCATTCCTCATCGAATACAATTTCAATCAGTTGATAATACCCATTCTGGATCTGTTTAACTCGGAATGGTAACAAATGGATAGACAGGCAAATAATTAATTATTCCATTACAGTAAATAACTCAACCTAACATTATCAAAAACAAAATAACAATATAAATACGTTCTAAAAAGTAACCAGCTTGATGCTGAAAAGCAGCATGCTCTATTTATAGATCACCCCTCCCCTTCTTTATTCTTTTTTCAACACTGTGAAGCTAAACAGATATACTTAATTCGCTCAGAAGCTGTACTGCTTGCCAAGAGGGGCACTGGAAGCATTACTATAGCAGTAAAATTAACAGCTGCAACAAGACGCATCCTGCTGATACATCGCACAACAAAGTAATCTCATCCTTCCTACACTGCTGAAGAACGCTGTATGAAGTAGGAGTCGCTAAAACCCTCACAAAGCGTTAATAACCTGGGAGGCTGTATGACAGAGGCAACAAACATCACCAGAGAATTATCCAGGAAGTGACAGAGAGCAGAACAAACCCCATTCCTCAAAATCAATAAGCAGTTGCTGACTGGAGACAATTCCCAAGAACCGAAAAGACACAAACTCTACAAGGCAAGATCTCTCCCAGTTGTAGATCCGGTGGAAGAACAAGCCCATTAGCACAGGATTCCATTTTTGTGTGACTTCAGTTGCAAGAGAAGTGCAAAAACACAAGAAAACTATTTCCATTTAAATAGGACAGAAGGACACCAACATGAATCCTTCCAGTTTTTCCTCATCAATACCATCAGTGAGCTGGATAACTTCATCCATGAAAACCCAGCCAGGCTTCAACTCTTCCAACTACTCAAAAGCCTCTCCGGCACTCAAACGCAAGGCTGAGCAACATACACGCATTTCTCTGAAAAGAAGAATTACAGGATGGAGTTCCTCATCAGCGCAAATAACCTAATTCTCAATAATTGACTCATCTCTTCAGAGACAAAGCAACAGCACGAAACAGCATTTGAGCGATGTTTCTCATCACAGTATTGTTCTCAGCCGTGCTGTACAAGAACCACAAAAAAAATGCCTGAACATAACAATGTTCACATTTTTGAATTCTTAACAACGTACAGTTTTGTTAAAAATGCTAAAGATCTCTTTGCTTCCCCGCTTTGCCCTCCTTTTCCTCCTTCCTCACAAATTCCATCTTCCCCTTCTCCCTCAGAAATTCCTCAAGTTTTTCAAGGATTTGTCTCCATTAATTGAAAAAGCCAGTTTGGAGAATAAATTATTGAAAGTCATGACTTGCACAGCATCTCAAAAATGGGAAAAGACACTCAACTGGATCAAGAGGTGAAGCGCCAAAAGGTCAGACTTTCTTGTTTGAATTTTCCACTACTTAGGTTTCAAGATTAGTGATCTATAAGCTAATAGGGAAAAAAAATAACCTATAAATTTAAACTGCCAAGAAAGGCACCTCGATTTCATTTGGAGCTTCAAAAGAATCTGAGTTACCAGATTCCCTCAAAAGCACACTACTTAATATCTAGCACTGAAGGGGGAAAAAATCCAACTCTAAAATATAATAAAACTGTAAAGCATAAGATTGGATGATATTTTCAAAGAAGTAATTCTGAAAGAACATACAAGAGAGTTAATAAAAGCCACATTACATAGTATTCAATGTTTCCAACAAAGAAAAGGAAGTTAACTTCCATTCTCCCACTGTGTGACACAGAATACAGCCCAACCATTAAAGCACTCTTATTAGCACATGGAAAGCGGAAAAAATGAAACTGCTCCATTTACTTATACTCATCCAACTGAAATAAAAATTATTTCCTCGTCTTAAATTCCCATTTAAGTAGCCTTGATACTAAACTGATGATGACGAACCATTTGAATAACTTTTAAATACAACGCAGCTGTTGGATTCCTTAAGGCACACCTTGCATTTAGCCATTTTTGCACATTTTAATTCTTGCCCACCTATACTTTTAACAACAGACTGATCCATGGCGAAACACTCTGCTCCATGACATCAGTCTAATGAAACTCAGGTTTCTGTGCCAGGAGGAGAGAGTGCTTTAACGGCCTGAGGGAGGAAGGACTGTGGCAGGTCTACGTACAACAGCACATCCCAGAGAGACCACTTCGATTGCCGTGTCTTGCACTGAAAATGCAGCTGTTCCTCCTCCCCTCCAGCCAAGCACAAAGGCTTTGTGTGGTGCTTCCCCAGAGCAAGAGAAAGAGCCAACAGCAACACACAGGGATACACAGAAGCTGTCAGTCTCCTCTTGTAGAGGAGATCAATTCATTGCCACTAGACAAACAAGTCTTAGCTAACACAGAAAACACGGCAGCGTATTAACACGCCACACAGTGCCACTTCACACGCTACGCAAACGTTCAACCTTCTGTACGCATCGATCTAGAACTGGTAGGTGATTTAGGAATCCATTTCCAACAGGGAACACCCCACTCATATCTCTCTTCTGACATACTCAAAAAATCTTTCTTGATTCAGTCAGTCACATGGGAAAAACCTCTCTGGAATTTGTGATGTTAGATGTAGCCCAGCCTGCAGTGGTACGGCGACTACAGCAAACCCAGCCAGCACCACGATACTCCAGTCGCCCAGTCTGCTCTTCGTATTCGAAACCCATCATTTCCAAAATGGGAAGTTTCAAAAGAAGCTGAATTTCAAATGCATAATGGTACATCAGAAACACATCAGAGAAGAACAAAGTGTTTGTCAGAGATAATTGATTCCATCTTCACATTTTTTAATCTGTATTTCGATACACTATTTTCAGAACAACTTTGGACCAATGAATATACGTACCACTGTAGTCAGACTTTCCTATACATTATTTTTTTTTGCAAACTAATGAGCATACTTCTGGTTTAACAACTTAAGAAAGTTTTAATACTTTGTTAAATGTAGTTCGCATTGTAAAACAAAGGAATCATCATCAATAAAGTATTCTGTGCAATTTAGCACAGACTAAAACTGCTGAGTACCTTCAATACCATGAGTTCACATCATTCAATCCTCAAAAAAAAATTCCAAAATCAAACAAGAGCAGCAAAGTAGGCACTAAACTTCTGTTTTCTCCGATACAACAGCTAAAACGAACTAACTTACTTATAAGCATAACACGTGTTCAACAGAGGCATGACATCAGCTATGCAGAATATATAAAAATTCAACTCGTTTCTTCCAGAACCACAACATGGAAACTAATCACTCACTTTACGGCCCACCGGATTTTAAAATAAAGAGACTATGTTTTACTTTAGGGTTCTCGACCTTCCTGTCAATATAGCTTACTGATTGTGACCATCAAAGCTGAAACTCGGGTGGTTCTGCATATACAGTCTAAGAAAGCCATTATAACCTATTTTATAATTCATTTTCTACAGCCCTTTCCAGCTTCATCATAAAACAAGGCAAAAGGTTCTCAAAAGGCCGGCGGTCCTTCCTTTGTGCCCATCTCCTCCCTGCCCCCCAGGACAACGCGTTCATATTATTAACATCTGCACATCCATCCCCCTTTCA